>NW_020799109.1:19834825-19856034 GCF_003259725.1 Athene cunicularia | reverse complement strand
CAACTTTCGAATTGCAAGCCTTGATCTACGTTGACTTTACAGGCAAGAAAAAAATAACATTTTGGAATTGTTTTTTCTTTATTGCTCCTAGAAACACAGGTCATCTACCGTCCCTGAAGTCTATGTAACCTACCTGAGCTCTCCAGGGGCCAAATAGAAACCTCATTAATGCCAGTGGAGACTTTTGATGGTTTTTGGTACATTTGAGATCAGGAATTAAGTATATTCAATCTGTTCTGTAATTTCTCCTCTTTGCAGACACTTCTGCTTTTTGCTAACATCTCAAGTACCACTGTTAAAAGACAAGATTATCCACCTCCTCTTTCCTGCACTTGCAGAAAACCTGACTCCGGGTTTATTTGCTCACATTTGGTTCACTAACTCTTTGTTCCACAAAAGCTTATTTACTCTCACTACCACCTCCTAATTACTTTAGGGAAGTCATATTGTTTTCTCATTATGTTCTTCTACCTCTGTTCTGAGCAAGGCATATTTTCTATTAAAGTGTCCAAATTCTTTTCAGGTGGCTGCACCCTCTGCAGCATGTGGCCTTACACAGTGTCTAAATTTGCTAAGACAATTTGAGCATTATCTGACTGCTAATTAATGTCCTATAATAATTCTGACCTTTAAAAATTGAAATTGTCTTCTAGCACTGCTGTTTCAGAGGCCTGCTGTGCACATGCTTTCTTTTTTTGTGTGTGTGTGAAATTTTTCCACCTATGACTTCTTCTTGTCAGAGAAGTCCCAGCTCATTTAAGCATTGCTGACAGAGGTTGGAAATAGTCCTGACTAGCACTGTGAAGTTTGGTTTGAGGGTTGGTTTTTTTCCCCCTGTTTGCTTTTAGGGCCTGATTATTTCAGTTACTCTTACAGAAAACATTCAGAGAGAGGAGTTGTTAGCAGTGTTAGGGTGTACTGCAAGCTGGCTCCTTGGCAAGCCACATCCACACACCAGCCCTTCCCCTCTATGTCAGCAGATCCAAACACATGTGGATCGAAGGCAGGGAGGGTAACGGCCACCTGAAAGCTATGGGTGAGCAACAGATAGTCCATGCTTGATTTCATTTGGCGCACGATAACCACCATTAACATCCCACCTGTCAGGGATGGCCTTGATGCACAAATTCAGGAGACATCTATAGGACACAGAGTTCTCCAACACCAAGAGACAACCCTTGTGACCATATACATAATCCTTCTGCAGAGTCTGTTATTGACTCTCCATCTAGTCCATGTCCTTCCCTGATTAATATTAACAGTATGAGAATGGCTGCAAAAGGTTTATTACTTGAGAATAAAATGAGAAACTTCCTTTGCAGTAGAGTCATTTGGGACATATAGGTGTGCAAGCAATGGCTCAGGCTCCTGTAATCACAAAGACATCTGATAACATAACCAGCCTTATGAGAAACTTTTTCTAATTTTGAGACTAATCCAGAAAAGGGAAACAACATGCCGAGTCAGAAACTACCACAACAGTGCTCACTGTGATCCCAATGTGGATTAAAGCCGTGTTTACACCTTACTTTCCCTTCTCAACACTCTGAAATAGTCCATAATAATAAGCTGCCTTTCTCAGTAGGTTTCGTACATAGCCTATCTAGCTGACTGCTGAACGCCACACAGCACGAACAGGTTTACCTCACCCCTGTCTTACACATGTGGAAAACCAAATAGAAGAGCTCATGTTTTGGAGATGGGAGAAGGCAGCAGATGTTGGTGCTGCTGTGCCAGGGCTGTGCCCTGAGGCGGACCCAGAGATGACACTGGCATGTGGGCTCCTTCTGTGGGCCAGCAGCAGTGCTGCCCACTGACCAGGGAGCTGCTAGCAGCCATCATCCCCTTTTGTGCCCATCAGACAACATTTCCCCTTATAACTACCAGCTGTGTTGAGGTCTTTCCAAACAACAGAACATCTGGAGCAATGTTTTTTCAAAAAAAGAAGTGGGGAAGTCTGGCACAAGAGACAAGGATATCTGCAGGGAGAAATGACTAGTTAAGAAAAAACTGTGATAAGATATTATCCCAGTGATGAAGTTTTATATGCATTTATGTTGTCAAGGTCATAAACATGGAAAGAGATACAAACTTTGTTTGTTACAAAAATAATAGCAGAGATTTTTCTTTAAGACCTCCAAAACCACAGTGAGGATTTTCTTGTAGTCCTGCAAAGCCATATTTTATGAACCCAACATCAGGGGTTTCCTGTTATGCAGTTTCAAAAACAGTGGGGATTTTCAAGGGTTTTGCTTGTCACACCACCAGCATTCAGTGAATTATCTGAGGCGTGTTTTGCAGCTATCACAAATCTGTACCTGTATGACACAGCACAAACCAGAAAAAAGCTGTCCATAAGAGAACAGCTACAACTGTATTCACCTGAAAACAGAGAGGGCATATGAGCAAAAAGAGAAATATTCCAAAAAGTGCCACTGGAAAAGACAGCAAAGGATGCTGACCCGTTCTGTAGTTGCACTAAGGATGTCAACACATTACAAAAGCTTAAAGAACAGAAATAATCCCTTTTTACTCCCAAGGTATATCTATGTTTTTGTTACCAACGGTGAACACAGTTACCTAAACCCACAATGAAGGAGAACATGCATACACCTGCCACACATCAAACATTACCTGGATATCTCTCACAGCTTTTGGGGTTTGTAAAGACTTTCTTTCTTCGAAATTCTTTACTATAGGTGCAAAATGCCTCTATCAGGTAAAGTCAATAAACTTCATTATCCAGATATTGCACAGGGAAAAAAAACCTCTTGTTATAGAAACATCAAGACAGGAAATATGGTACTGACAGAGCAAGACTGTTGGGCAAAACTACCTTGGCCTGATTCTGATAGATACACAAGAGGTATCTGAACCTGCTACATCAATGCATAGCACAGCTACTCAAGAGGAAGATCAGAATGTGTTAACCTACTAAATGTGATCAAACCTCTGGTAATCAGACACTTGTAGCTGTTCACTTGCTACATGAGACAAAGTAAATAAGTGAAACCAAAATAACAGAAAAGCTAAAGCCAGACTCATTCATCTGAGAAACACCAGCAAACAGTAAACAAGAAGATAAAAATGAAGTTCTGTCCATGACCAGTGTGTGTCTCACACCATGTGCTGCATGTACCAGTGAAAAATCCCAACTGTCACAAAACCCACTCCTTCATTAGATTCCCAGTTTCACTGAGCTGGTTTCCCAGAGATTCCCATTTGAATCAGTTTACACTACACTGATGCAGATAGTTGTGATCCCTAGCTAGCGCTCACGAAATGGTGCCAGAACTATCAACCATGTGAAGGGACTCTACCCCTGCATAAAGCTGCTGAGTGGGAATGAAGAGTGCACTCAGCTTTCAGGAGTTCCTTGTCTAAGGTGGAGGGGGGGAAAACCTGCACAGGTCAACAAGACCACTGCAAAGTAAAGAATATGGTCAAGCTCTGGACTGCTGGTTTCATGGAAATCTGACAGGACCAGAAGAAAAATCAAGGCCAAAGACTGCAGCCAAGCTTGATCATGTTTGCTGCTGCTTCTCCACCTTTGCTGCTTTGGAGCGAGGGGGTATATGGCATAGACCTGATCCTGCAAAGTCTTCTGTGAGTGACTTTGATCTCATGCATAGGTCTCCTACCTACATGAACAGCTGCATTCACAAGTATTTGCAGTTATCAGAGAAAAATATTTAACATCTAAGTGTGTTGCAGTGCTTGCAAATAAAAGGCTTAACAAAAAAAAATAAAAATCACCGCTTGAATATGAATCTTAAAGTTGCTCTGCATTGTCTTGGTTTTAGGGGTTAAGATCAGAAAGCTTAATAGATACAACTAAGACTAAAGGTGGGGGTTGTGGGTGTCACAAGAAGAAGTGTTTATCCACATTTTTGCCAGAGTGCTGGCACCGGAAGTAGAGGGGACTGTAGTCAATGTGCTGTTATCCTGAAGCCAGAGGTAATTCTTCTGTGTGTCTGTGCCCCTGCAGCAGCAGGGTCCCCAGCAGGTGCTCCCCTCTGCATGGGCATCATGTACCTCTCGGCAACAGGTGCCTCTTGGCCTCGCTGTTAAGTTGTCCTTCAGGTGATGATGGCAGATGTTGAGCTCTTCCATCAGACTGTTCTCCAGCAAAGTTTTAGTGAATTATTGATTTTCTCTGCCTTTAGTTTTCTACCTTTGGATCACCTGTTAGCTTAAATAAAATATGTCCCAAGGCTCTCTTGAGAGTGGAGAGAGGTTGGAAGAAAGCAGATTCCTGCCTGTCAGATAGCTTTGCAAAAGCTCCCCAAGTTTTCCTGCCTGTAGCTGGGGTGGGAGGTTGAAGAAGGGGAAAGTGATGAAGTTGTCCTTTGACATTTTACATCTATGCCTTACTGCGATAACCTTTACAGATAATTTTCCCAGCAGGTGTCAGATATTTCTTGTGAGCATTTTAACAGTGAAACATCATTAAATGTTCCTGAAAAAAGTAATTTGTTACAAAAGTTTTTGGAGGGGTGGAACCAAGACAAATTAGCCTCAGGATTTTAGATACAAAGACGACATGTTCTTTTTGTACTAATCCTATTACTGTGGATATCCTTTCTAGCATATTTGAAAGCAGCTTCACTTGTTCTAACTTACTGTCATACATTCTAGATGCCCTTTCTCCAACTTTTAGATAGAGGGAACTGCAAAAAATTACAAATATTTTAAGTGTTTTGCAACCATTCCTGCCTGTTTAAAAAGATGTTTTTCCACCAAGATTAAGTCAGTTTTTTTCCAAGTATTTAAAAAAGAAATAAATTCAAATAGTAGAATTAATTCTACCATCTCATAAATAGTAGCATCATGAAGAACAAATGCAATTTCCTTGTTTTAACATTCTACTTGTTCATCTCAGAAGGCTGCTATCCTAAAAAAGTTAGAGGGGTTTGTTGTTTTTGGTGGTGGATTGTTGGTTTTATTGGTCTGGGGTTTTTTTTACAAAACAAAAAGTGTCATGAAGAAGTAAACTTGCACACACATGCAACCACTGAATCACTCCCAGAGCAAAGCAGTGGCCCCATGCCCATGCTGAGCATGGCACCCTCTGCTACCCAAGCAGAGCAGCTTTCTTAGAGCCATTCCCAGCAGGCTAGGCCAAGCTCAGCTTTTTTGGTCATAAACACATGTTCCAATAGCTGCATGGCTTTTCACCTTCGTGGAGAAAGACTCAGCCTTGCTCCACACCTGCCTTTCATGCTCACCCCCTCACTGCCCAGCTTTTCTTTCCCTTCCCTCCTTGTTCTGTTGCACAAATGCTTTCTCCTTGTCCCCTTTCCCATTCCTCCTCTCCCACCACAGTCAGGCCAGCATGCTGCCACAATGCCCACGCCGTGCTTCATGTCTCCTATCAATCCCATATCGAGCAGGAGCTGTGCCGAGCAGTAGAGCCCTGCTGCGGTCAGTCACAGTCCAACACATTAACAACTCTTGCCTGTGCATCCCCTCTCCAATGTCAGGGAAGTCTGGCAGCATCACTGTAAGGCTGCAGAGCTCTTGAGATACTGCTATACAGTGTTTTGTTTTGTTTTATAATGGCTCCATTTCACACTCCAATGCAGCTGACTTAAACTACTGTATTTCACTTTTCTTAATTAGATTTTGCTCATTATTCCCAAGCACCTCCGGAAGCTGGAGCAGCACAGTACACTGCTGACATGGCTGCTCTCTGTTAAAGCAGCCCCAGGGGCTGGGATGGTGGTCTGCACCCTCACAAGCTGAAGGAAGGAAATGTGTGTTTTATACTGTGGAAGGAGATATGCAGCTGAGGAGCTCAGTAAAGCACACAGCTATGGGCACCAGGGATAGGCAAGCACTCACTTGGCTGTGGGACTTGAGAGTCCCATGGGTCTCCATCCTCATCCTGCACTCCAGGTACCCTACTCCTGCCTCTGCTCTCAGCACACCTCCTCCCATCTTCCCCGTTCCTGCTCTCCGTTCATTCTGAATATAAGGGAGTATTTTTTTAGAGGAGTGAATTATCCGATAGTTATCTCTGACTCCAAGGCCTGTAGGTGCAATATCCAGCTCCTGAAGCCCCTGGACCTGTAGGAATTTATAGCAGCAGATTGTCAGTGAGTTTTTTCTGCAGGTTGTTTATATTATTGTAAGCTGCTTAGGAGGAAAGCTTTAACAGAACAGCAGATAAAAAGAAAATGGGTTTTAAAACCTCCAGTAACTCTTTTTTGTTAACTTGTTCTTGAACAAAAAAATGTGAGTGCTGGGAAAGCACCCAAAGGCACTTTCACAAGGTACTAGCACAGAATGCATCAGAGTGCAATGGGAAAAATATCCACTGCTTGGCTTTTGGCAACAAAAAACCCACTGAAAATCTGGGGGAAGAGCAGGAGATGGGCAGTGAGGTCAGATAATTAATGCTGGCACTTGGGAATGTGAATAAATAAATGGTCTTTGCTTTTTCTACCAGTAGGATCCCATATCCTGCAGTATCACGTATCTTAATAGCTATTGATTTTTCTATATTCTGCCCACAGCTAGAGAAAAAATTTCATTCAAATAAAAACTCACAAACGTGCTGGCAGTTACCATGGGTGAAGGAAAGAAAAAGTGTTGGGAAACAGAATATTAAACAGAACATCCCCTTTAGCATTATGCTGAGGTCCCATTCAGCAAAGAAGAGGCATCAGCAACCCTAAAAAAAAATATTTCAGCTTAAGGACACAAATAAACCAGTTGTCCCTCATCTACAGTAACAGTGAACTACCATCTTTTGGGGGACAATTGCATGTTTACTGGTCACTTAATACATCCTTATCTGCACCAAAGACTTGCCCTGTTGCAAGCACAAGGAATAAGTAACATAAGATCTCCCAGGTGGTGCTGAATGGCAGCTCATGCTGATGCCTTCACCATCATCGTGAACAGAGCAGGAGTTCAAAGCCCATGAAAATAGTCTCTCTGACTGCCTATCCAGGAGGTGCCATGTAAACATGGGGGCTGCTGTCAGGAAAAAAAACCCAGCGCCATTGCTTGGGATTTATGGCAATCTAAGGGAAAGGAAACCTTCATGTAGAAGAGAAATGAGAATCAAGTGGTGATTCAGCCTGTCCCATTGGATGATACCAAAGCAGAAAGAGATCTGAATAAACAGTCCCAATCTTACACAAGTGGTGAACACATGGAAAGGGCAATTCTCTCCTTCAGCACTGCTGGCTAATAGAGACAGATCAAGGTTTCCTCTTAAGTGCCTGCCATCAGCCTGGAGGACAAAGGTTTTTTCTCCAGGCAGGGAGAAGACATGGCTGGCCTGATTCATGTCCCAGCAGGAAGTTTCCCTACAAAATAAAGAATTTAAATCGGTTATTTGCATTTCTCATTACTAAAGGTGATACTAAGAGGGAAAGAGAAAGAGAAACCTAGGAACAGCAGGCAGCTTCCTTGGAAGGGAACTACAAACACAACAGTGAAAGGGCAGCTGAATTCTTGTGCAAAACATGGTATAAAGCCTGGTAATTCTCAAATGGTAAACATAACTCAGAGCAAATTCACAACTCAGAGCAAACTGAGCAGCAGCAATTCAGAGTGTACTCAATAAAAGAGTACATTTCTTCAGTATAGTCTCTAATAATTTAGCATATTAGTTGCTGTATAATAGCAGCCTATTTCCTTACTGGCAGCATGCTTAGTTAGTGTAGATAATTAAGATTAACTAATCAAGCTCTTAGTCATTCTTCTAGGGAAAAAAGACAGGTATGAGATAGCTTTTAGTGCCACCCTGTTAATCCAGGTAATAGGAATGAGTGCTAGGTAGACCTGTAGTGTTGTGCCAGCAGTGACCATTCTTTGTCCCTGTGCAACAAGGCAGCTGAGCATGGAATTAGAGTGGTCTTTGGGATACTGTTGTGCTGTGTTGCAGAAGGAAAGGCCAAGAAACTGTGGAGAAGCAGAAGTAAGAGAAAAGACCTAAGAGGGAACAGGAGCACAAAATGGATGATGGAGATGCAAGGAGACAGAGGGGCTCAGGCTGGAAAGAGAAAGATTGAAAACTCAGAAGCTAACGGTTTTGGTTCTGCTGTGCTGCCTTGCTCAGATGGAGAATTAGAGGTTGAGTATTTACAGTGTTAAAGCTTGTTTTTTACATAGAGAGACAAGCCGGCAAAAGAGCCCCCCAGAAAAGGGAAGTGATCCTCTGACGCTGGAGCTCAGAGCAATAGCTGTAGTCCACAAATACAGAATTGAGGGTTGGGGTTATAGTCCCAGCAGGATGTTGGCTACTGCTCCATGCTGATGTAGCTGACAGGGACAGTTGAAGAGAAGGGTAAAATGCAAGCAAGCTGTGTGTTGGCAGTTCATACTGAAAGTTTTGATCTCCACAGAAAAAGTAAACCTCAAAGAGCCATTGATCCCTATCATACTGTCACCTGTACACTTCAGCTCCATCTATCAGTCTAGCTATCAGTGTTGGTGAAAGGATGAGAGTCCCCTTCCTTCAAAGCGACAGCACAAAAATTGAATCGCTGCTTCTGGGCAGGTGCAAGGTGAATTGGCCGTGTCCTGGGATAAGTATCTTCTTAGGCCCTCTCCAGAATCCGTGATCAAACAGGAGGCATCAGGGGAGTCAGTGGCTGTTTTCCCTGGCTTTGCCCTACATGGTGCATGCAAGAATGAACTTTTGACACCCATATGGGTACAGATGGCCCCTTCCTTTCTTCAGCAGTGGCCCCAAACAAGCACTTGAAAATAGACTCTGACTTTTTGATTAAACACGGCCAACTTGCCTGCTCTTTTAGCTGCTGCCATTGAGTTTTCCCAAGCAATCTCTAAACATAAAATAGGAGTGATTTTAAAAGAAAATGGGTTCATCAGGTCAGTGGTAGTGTAATTCTGGAAAGGGTATGAAAGTAAGGAAGTAATGATAATGCATGAATTGAAGGGCTGATATAATTTGCCACAGCTGCATTGAGGTAAGAAATTGTAAATAAAACTTCCTGTCTGGCTGGAACATAATGAGTTCCCTACCTTTTAACAGCGCCTGCAAAATAAATTAAAAGAAAACACACAATGCCTTTCTTCTCTTGCAGATAGTATCTATTTATTAAGGTAAAAGGAACAGTGACAGAGAATACTGCTTCTGCACAACAATACTTGCATTAACTCCAAAGTCCTGGCCACTGCCCAGAGATGAAAAAAGAAGGGGGAATGACACTGGCATGGGAATAAAGTGATTAGAAATTGCCACTGACAGTAAAATAAGGAGAGTGATGGGCAGTAAAGGCTTGTCCCTGCCCTTCTCATAGCCTTGTGCTGGAAGGAACAGTGATTTTAGGGAGGGAGAGGATATGTGAAGGTAATTATTTTCTGTGAAAGAGGTACTACTATTAGTGTTTAACTGCAGCCACTACTTTTATAATTTCTTAGTGCTTCAGTAAAGATACTGTCCTTGCTGCTCTGAAGTTTTTGAGTGGACCTGCAAGTGCACAAAGCTCAAGAAAGGAAAGGAAACAGCAGTGAAAAAAGAATGGTTTGAATAGGACACCCAATAAAAATATCCATAGCCAAAAGGGGTCAAGCTCAACAAACCCACTAAAGGGCACACAACGGCTGAGTTTCTGGAATATGCGATAATTAGGTAATACTTACAGAACTTCACTGAAGATATCCGTTACCTACCTGGTGACTCATATGTATTGCACCAAGCTTCTGTGAACAGGGATATGGCTAAAACCAAGTGGACAAGGAAAGAAAAAAAAAAAAAAAAAAAAGACCATTTTTTACCTACACACAACAGGCCTCTGCATAGTAACTTCTCATTCCCTTAAATCTCACTACAGGGACCCTATGTCAACCAACTGATCAAGGCCTCTGTGCATTACACACTGAAATGCTTCTATTTCTTATCTAGAGAACAAAATGGAAACTATGGTAACAGAGACAGATCTGGTAAAGTCCATCAGAGCCTAAGAAGGTACCTCAGTTTACCTCCACCTAGAGCCCTTGACCTCTCTGCTAAGGCTCCCAACCAGAGGAGGCACTTGTTGTGATTGTACATACAGGCATATAAATAACTCTCACATAGACATAACCCACTGCACAATTATTACTGATTTTCACCCGTGCTGAGCTTGGTCTCCTGTTTTGAAGGCATATGCATCCCTCATTTCAGGATATAACTCTTAAAAGCATATATCACTTAAACTGTTATCCAGAAACTGACTAATCCAAAGCATTGGATCTTTGGTTGGTAATTTCAGCTCAACATGCTACTTTTACCTTAATCTGTGTTCATATGAAACACTTCTGAAAATTATGTCACTGTTGTAACTTATAACTTCATGTAAAATATATTAAAATATGGGGGACATTTCTGAATGTACTACTTTTACAAACAAACATAATTTAAACTTTTGCAGATTTTTTTTTCTTCTGAAACAACAGACAGAAATTTAAAAAATACTATAGGAAACTTACCTCTACAGCACTTTTCTTTTCCCACAGGAAGTATGGCAATTTTTATAACACATTCAAAGGCAATTTACTGTGACATGACATAAAAAGTAAAGCTCATTTTTACAGCATATAGGTTTTTTTTGCAACACAGTAGAATTCCTGTATGTCTGACAGCACAAAGAATAGTGTGCAAAATACCATGTGGATTTAAAGTGACCAAAAGCAAAAGGCTAGTTTATAATTGTCTTTCTTTTTGTTTCAGAATCCAAATTCTTTTCTTCTGGGGTCTGGAGCAGGATGTCTGTGAGCCCCAAGAAAGAAAATAGGTCACCTATTTCAGTAAGAAAAGAATGCATTTTGGCCTGTTTTGTTTTCCCACAGCTAGTAACAAACTGCATCCTGAGCTTAAAAGCAGAAAGCTTAGTGAGGTCAGAAGTAAATGAATCCCCATGCTGTATTTCTGCCATTTGTCTTTCCAGGCTGATTTTTAACTCAGCCTTCAAAAGTTAGAAGAAGGTTCTTATTGTTACCAAAAAAAAATAAAAAAAAATTCACGCAGCATGGCAGAGCACTGAAGAAGGTGCGAGCCTGCTCTTCTCCCTGGAGGGAAGCGCCGGGCTGTCCCCAGGCGCCAGGAGCCTGCCCACGCTGCGCCTGAGCTCAGCTGGATCTCGGCACCTGCTGGCATCATGTGGGAGCAGGCCTCCGACAAGGGCTCTGCCCAGGATGTTGCAACTGATGTTTGAGCAAAAGCCTGCCTAATTTACAGTTTATTCAGTGACAGGGTATATAGCGCAGAGACAAGCTGTAAGCATTCATGCTTACACTTTTGAAAGTCTTTTTTTTAAACGAAAGGAGAGCTGGTCATCTTGGAGAAGGTGAATGGCAGGGATAGGCACAGGTTGTTGTTATTAACCCAATAAATGGATGTAAAAATGTTAAAAGGAATGGAAACCAAGACAAAGAAAGATACAGAAACTTATATATATATATCTATATTATATCATGTCAATATTATATCATTGCCACTGGATTTGGGAACTTCTACTGTTCTTATGCTCCCAAGCACACTATCAATGTATCTCACCTTGCAGGCACTCAGTCCATGTTCAGCACTCTGTTTAATGTACTTCCCGTAACACCTAATGTCCCATGGTCATTTAGGAGCACTTCAATTAGAAAAATAGAAAAAAAAGAGTAATGCTTAAAATGTAAAGGTGCAAACTATACCTATATTTTTTTGTTTTAGATATAATGGGATATTGGAGTATGCAAGATGGGAATCTAGGAAACAATAATTAGACCCATTACAAAGAAATCTGGCTTGAGACCCCTGAATTTTGAATTGGCTATGCAAAAATACTTCAAAATATGTTCCTTTTTGGTTTCAGTATAGCATATGTTATAAATGTAATAAAGACTGAGAGAGACTACTTTCAGCACAAAACTAGCATCATCTTCTGGAAGATTTATATATAAATGACAGACTCTGAAATGAAAGCAAAAAGCAAAATAAAACTTATTTTAGGGTAGCAAACAAAATCATAAATAGTGGTTTTGTCACACACATTTGCCGATTAGCCATGGCTCTGGAATTTTAAGTGCTAGTGTTGGAGAAAGGAAGCGATTGGCCAGGTGCAATCTGAATTCTAGTTTCAAATGATTCCAGAACCTGTCCTCTAGTATATCAAGCCGCTAATACACTAATAGATGTCTTTATCATAGCAACAGAGAGATCAGCCTTAGGCCAGATTTTGTCTCAGAAACTTTCACAGAACTAGCTTTACCCTGTTAATTCTGGACCTCAAGTGGACTTCTAAAACTACCATGCAAACTGAACATATGGATTAATTGCAGAAAGAATACATACTATCACTTACCTCTGAAAAAATAATGGATGTTGCAGAAAAGGCTTGTAAGCAGAATTAGAAGGAACAGTGATTTTCTTCAGTTGTTTTTGAGGCATTACACATTACCAGTTTTCATTAGAACTTCTTGTCTGCTCCTAGAACACACAGTGCTAGGTTAATTCTAGAATTAATGTTGCAGCCTGTCTCAGATTGCAGGTCCTCAAACTGCCATAGTTTACCTATATAAAAAGGAATTTGTGTTTTACAGCTCTCAGATACATTTGTTAAAACTTTTTTCTTTTTCCTGTGCCTTAACACGTGCTGATGAGTATGACCACAGTGCCATCATCACGTGTTACCCACCTGCAGTGTGGTCTGTGCAATTTTGTCAGGGCTTGACCACACACGGTACAGTCAGAAACCTTAGAGGAACACTGTATAGAACTTTCAAATGCATCTGACTGCTACTAAGATGTAAGACTTTCAGTGCCTTGCAGTATGCAAATGTACTATGCCCCAATTACTTCCACACATGTCTAACTAAATGTATACAATGGCTCCCAAGCCCTTGATAGAACAGTTGGATTCTCCATACAAATGCATATGGGGCAGGGAGGGGGATGTATACAAAACTAGCTCAGAAAGTTCTACCACATTCTATGTGCCATTCCTTGCCTACCCTTTTTGTTATTTTGTTACTTTTTGGCTTTCACAATTAAAATGATAGAGTAGTATATCAGTTTTAATTGAGTGGTAAAAAAATATTTTTCTCTCTTTGCTAGATGTATGGTATGCGTGAGTCAAAGCAAAGATTTGTAGGCTGTGGAGAGATAATTTAAAAGCATAATGGCTGTTAGTGCTTACTAAGTTTGTTTTCTTTTCCCTTTTTATATTTGTCATATAATTTTTACTGTGTGTCTTTCTCCTCCAAAAGCATTTCAAAAGACATTATAATCTACCACCTCGTCTTATAAAATGTCATTAGTCACAGAAATTGTCATTTAAGTTGAACTTTAAAATCTATGGATTTTCTGTTTCAGCCTGTAAGAAATGAGACAGAAAGTGGAAATTAGGACCACTCTTTGACCAACAGCAAATTGTGAGAAACACCACAATGTCTGCTCAGCTGGAAGGATGCTCAAACATGTGGGGTCAGGGAGAAGTGTCCACCACAGCCACACCATTGCTGCACCCTCCATATCTAACCTTTGAAAGGCTCCATTATCTCATAAAGTCCATTTTAAAAAGTGACATACGTACACACAAATTTTTTGAAAGATGAAGATTAAGATCTAGAGTAAGCCTACAAGAGTAGTGCAGGGATCTTTCACTGTGCACCACTGCCTTGTTAAGTGAGTTAACAGTTAATGATATTTGGATTTTAGGAAACTGAATGGTACTCATGTAGCTTTCAGCTGTTATGATCTCTTGTAAAAAGATTTTTTCCTACTTTCCTGAAGTAGCAGCTACAGGCACAGACCTGAAATGCAGAGAAGCCAGGCTACACTATTTCCAGAGCTATTATTACACAAAAACCTACCCCCTCCCCACACACACTTTATCAACAGATGTTTCAAATGACAGATTTGGGGGTTGAACAGCCCTTTCATTTTTCTCCTTCAGCCTCATCACCTTCAGCAGGTCTATGCTGAGCAGTGGAGAGGGGACGGAGCAGCATGATGAGGATGCTGCCTGTGGGCCCCTGGGTGCAGCAGGGCTGAACTCGCACTCACTGCTTGCACTCCCCAGGGCACTTTTCATATAACTGAGGCTGTCTCTCACACACACGTTTGATGCTGCAATATTATTTGCCATCTACAGAGCTCTGCTTCATCCAGTTTGATGTTTATTCATACTTTGGTACTGCAGATCTCCACATTTAAAGGCTCATTGCTGGACAAGGCCATTTTTTGTGGCTGGAATCCTCTGTTTCACTCAGAGATTTGTTTCACATCATGTCACTTGTGTACAAGTAATTATAAAAAATGTTTGGTGGAAAATTAATGTATAAAACATAAACAGAATGATTTAGTCCCTGTTTTTATCAGTGCAGACCAACACAGCTCTTAATTGCAAAACTGACCTGCTCCCAAAGAAAAGGCCAGCTGTGTCTAATCATCCAGAGGACAGACCAGAACACACTGAATAAAGGAAAAGGAAAGTAATGCCAAAATGTTTTAAGATGTAAAATGACACAACGCTCAATGAACACTTGCCAACATCATCTCTAATTACTGCAGTGATTAAGTAGTAAAGAATTTGGTCCCAAGGGGATTGCAGTTCTGAAGGAAATATGGTGCCATGTGTTACAGAATTTTTTCTTGCAAATCATTATGGAAATCCTGCTTTCTGTGGTTCTCCTAACAAACTCTTTCTTTGCAAAAACCATGCTTCATTTGTGAAGTGCAGAGGGAGTGTAGCTTGCCTGCTTCTGAAGATTTACGTCTTTATTGCCATATATTCAACTTGTCTTTTTAAAAAAATCCTTTTATGTCTCTAAAGAAAGAAGCATAGAAGGCATTATATATTTGCATACTGTAAGGGTTCCTCTCATCCTCGCTGAAGAACAAACAGAGAATAGGGGAGGGCTAGATAAAAGCATCAAGACCTTAACGCAGCATGGCAATGGCCTAACAAACAGACAGAGAAACTGCAATTAATGCAAGACCAGTTTAAAATCATAGTCCTAGGGGACACCTTAGAAGACCTTGTTTAGAAGTACTTCTATTTCTTTTTTACCTAATTCTCTTAACCACAAGATCAAAATTTTTCCAGCTTAAAAAAACCCAAAGCACAACAACAACAACAAACAACAACAACAAAAAACCCCTGAGGCTGAATAACAAAAGCATTTGAATTGATTTTAATCTATGTGTTATGTTTAAACTTTTTATAACTCTGGATCAAAATGTCTATTGTACAAGCAAAATATATCTTTCACCATAGCATGCTCATGTTTATTGTGTTTTATTCTCTCAGCAGGTGTCCCTAGATATATGCTGTCTGGTTGTCTTTTCATTCAGCAAAGGAAGAGGAAAAATCCCCATCCTCTTGCAGAGCTAGCGTAGGAGACAAAGAACAGCAAGGTAATAACCATGGACCTCCTTCTCTGTTTTGTCATGATCTTTTTGCATTAGATCCATGTCTCTGTCTTCCTCCTAACCCTTGCCATACAGAGCTTCCAAACATGGTATGGCATGTTCCACAAAGAATTATTTAGCTCTCACAAAGCACTTTTATCAGTACATCAGAGTGACACAATTATCCCCATTTTGCTGGTGTAAAAACCAAGACTCAAACATCACCTGTATGGAGTATGCACAGCAGGGAAATAGCACTGCAAGTTGCCAGGCTATGAATGCCATACATATACATCAGAAATGAGGTAATAAAGAACAGGGCATTTCTGACTGCTGTGCACAGAGGTCAAGATTGAGGAGAAGGAAGAAGAGCCACCAATCCCTAACACACCGGGTTATACGCCTTCTGTTGACCTAAAAAAGATATAGAATCAGCCATAAACAAATAAACACAAAATCAACTGATTTCAGGCATAGTTTTTAGAGAAAAATATAACACATGATTAAATGTGAGTGAGAAATGGCAACATAGGCAGTTACCGGCTGTCAGCTGCACCACGACAGCCTGGCTATGGCACGCTGCTAGGTATATGGTAACATGTATTAGCAAAATGAAAAACAAAACTTTGGGATTTAGCCTGACTACAGTAGTAAATTAAAACACTTCCTCGTGCTTCTTAGTAGATATAAGGTTTAGCTGGAAAGGCAACAGATGCTCTGAATTTCAGTGTTTAAAATGAGACATTGAGACTCTTTCTTTTTAGCCAAGTTGTTACAAGTATGGGAGAAGATGCTCTTTTTTCCTCAGCATTGAATAAGATGTTAAACTTAGTTTTCTAAGCTCATTTCATGAATCATTCATGATCAAGTACAAATCCTCACGAACTCACAAGCTTCCTGGTCGAGAGCACTGAACCAGCAAGAAGAATATTTAGGGAGATTTAATGGAAATGCCAAAACAGTTAAAAATATGACTGGAGGGATCATAAACAGTAAGTGAATTCATTGGACCAGAACACTTACCCGTTGGTTCAGTCTGATTTGTACTATCAGCAATGTTGATAATAAAAGATTTTGCTAAGAACTTCAGATTCTCAAATTCTCTCTAATTTTTTTTATGCATCTGTAGCTGTTATTTCTGTGAAGGGCATCATGCCATCCTGCTGCACTTGTGACTCACTGAAAATCATTTTTTGAGACTTAGCAGTATATGTTCTAAGTAAGTCATGATGAGAAAAACACTCATTTAGGATAAAACAGATCAAATTGTGTTTACGGTGACCAAAAAACTTCTAACAAATGTTATCTCCACAAAAATCTGAGACAATAACCAGATTTAGAGAGAAATAGATTAGCTGACTGGCAAATGTGTTGAACTAAGACCAAATGTTTGGAAGGTACCAAAAGCAAAAGTCTCCATGTGGTTTTTACCATCCCCTTTTATGTCCTCACTCAATTAGAAGGCGCACACGTTTCTCTGGCATCTGCTCCCATTCCTCATTATCTTGCTGAGGGAGGGGACAGAAGTGAGAAAAAGGGGCCTGGGGAGGACATGCTAAGGGAAAAGGAAGATGAAAAGGCCTAAAGGGAACAAAGAAGATGCATCCCGTTTGTGAAATGGCAAGGTGAGGGTTGGGTTATGATGATACTACCTTTACAGTAGACATAGCACAGCTGTAGCATGGCCAACACCAAGAGGATGGTCAGCTGGGAGCCTTCAGCCCCACGGCAAGCAGAGCTGCACCTCCAAGAAGGGACCCTCTTATTCTCCTTGTACCAAATCCTCCAGCACAGCCTCCATAACTCCCAAACAGGTCTAGCTCTTTTTCCTTTTAATGACTACTGCAATTGCATATTAATTTATGGGCAAATATAGTGGTGACTCAGCTGATGATATGGGAATGAACATGCACCATCACAGGCTCCAAATTCCTCAGGGCTGGAATCTTCTAATACCCAAACTCTTCCACATCAAACATCTTGGCTACCTCCAAACTACACCAGTGCTCTCTGGTAACACTATAGCAAGCTCCCAGAGGCACCAGGCAGCCGGGGACCCTCTGCAATTTTCTGTCAGAAATATGATACAAGAGACTAGGAGGGCCAGGCTGCCATCTCTGTCCTCTTCCTCAAAGGAGACTGGGAAAAGCTATTCTCTCATAATTTTCAAATCCTGTAGAACCTCCATGATGCTATCAAAACACAGGAACTGTTGTAATCAGAGACCTCATCTATGGCAATTTTGTAAATACTGGGTAAATGCAAAATGCATTGAGAAATTAATTAGTCTCTTCTACAGCTTGCCAGCTCATATTTTTGTTTGAAGCTTAGGTGTAGTGGAAAGATATGAGTTAAAAATGCCAATAGGCTAAGCTTGATTTTATTATTTTTTTTTTAAGAAAATAAGTATGCTCTAAAAAAGTCTTAAAATTAGTTATGTTAAACATCAGCTGTTTCTGTTTTCTATGAAAACAGCTCTGGCTTTCTTTTTAACTAATTGTATTAAAAGAAAATCAGGAGATTTTTATATTTTAAGCTTGTGCAGTTGTAAAAACAATAATCACATGGTTCCTCAACTATTATAAATTACATTTGTACGGAAATGTAAGCAAACTTTCACCTTTCTGAAAGAGTAAAATCTATGTATTGCTTTCAAAAGGGCACTAAATGGCTCTCGCATTTAGGACAAGATGGCAAACTTACTGCAATGTCTGAGATGGTGCTGCTGGCCTTTGCTATGATGTCAAGCATTGGCCTTTGTGGCATTGCAATTTCCCTTCTAGAGAAAAGTTGCTATTTGTGGACCAGATTGCACTGAATGAAATTTGCAGTCTCTGATGCCTGCTAGTGGGACATTTGTTACATGCTCTGTTTTGAATGTAGTAATACATATTTCAGTGTGGCACTGCTTCTTCAAAAGATTAAAAACCTCTTAGTCCTTTGAGACTTGTGTCAGCATCTGATTTCATGTGCAAGGTAATCTTTAAATATTAATATGGGGCAAGGTCATGCTCTCTTTAACCCCCAAAATGGAGTTAGTAAATCATGATCTGGCAGTAAAAATATACAGGGCACATCAGTATTTGTTTAGGGCAAAATATAAATTTAAATTAAACTAAATTGGCTACTGGTATTTTTATAATCATATATATGTAATATATTATTTGTGCGCAGGAGAGGAAGCATAGATATCCTATGAAGCTGCAGCTGAAAAATATTTATTAGGAGGATATTAATAAAATCTCTCCCATCAACAGCAGAGAAAGTGGTATCTGAAAATACCAGTTAGATAAATCTAAAGTGGGAATTCAGAAGCTCTTGGGGCAAATCTACTGCTGTCAGATCTCTGATGACCGCAACAGAATGAGTCAGTTTACACCAGATGAGCAGGAGCCTTTCGGGCTCTCATCTAAGCTGAACCACTGATTTATGGCATGACACTGGTAGTCTCTTTGACCTCTTTATATGCCATTCATCCTACTATGGAACAGGGGAGGGGGGAGTACTGGACCTTGCTGGAAACTAGATGATAGACCCAAAAAGACTTTCCCTAGGCAAAATAAAACATTTTATAGTTAAATTTCTTGAGAGGGGCTAATGGGTTAGCCTTGTAATTCTAAATACGTTACCATTACATGTTATCCAGCACTCAGCTCCCAGTGCAGCTGAGGTTCATGCCACACATAACTAACCACATTTGTTTTGCTGCCAGGGGACCTCCCTTGCTGCAAAGATGGGGAATGGCTTTATCCTACAAAAGAGAGCCAGTTGAACTCTGTGAGGAGTCAGTATTGTGAGACCATGCCCTTTCATATGAAATACTTAGAGGGCAACTTAGAGGTAGCAGAGTCTGGGGAAGGAAAGAGTCTTCACCTGAGCACTGGGAAATAAAAGGAGACAAATAATTTAAATTTAAAAATACAGCAAATGTGCTTATTAAATAGACAGTGAATGTGTGATTCTTATTTAGATCAGGGAAGAGAGGTTTTTAGCTTTGGGATTAATGATTTGAACTACCAAATGGGCAAGATTTTCCTTACAGAAGCATCTGAGACAAAAGGTGGTTGTAAATAATTTGCTAAAGTAGCTCCACTTTGCTCTTTGCTTTGCTTCTCAAAGTTGCCAATTATTTCAAATTATGTATATAAATTTTGTGATGTGGACTGTTATGTCCACTGGGAGATTTGCTCAGGCTTTTAAAATCATTTCCTCTGGCCTTTTTACTTTGGTCTGAGCCCAAAAGTGTTTTATGGGCCTCATCAGTAGAGGTAATGGGTGTCTCTGGATCAGGTCATGCAGGCTGCATTACACCAGACACAAGTCAGTCACTTAGAAGTGTGCAGAACAGACTTGGAGTCTCCAAGATACAACAGCTACACTTCAGTCTCTAACCCTATAGAGTCATTAATGTTTAAATCAGCCTATGCCATTATTCGGGCCAGAGTCCTTGGCTGAGCAAAGCCATAATGTGGGCTTCAGCAGGAAAGATCCTCCTAGACCTCACAAGGCATTAAACTGCTTTGTGGCTGTGGTTTCCAGTCTGGGGTTCACGGATGCTCAGAGACCTGTAGATTCATTCTGAAGGCTCTGCGAAGGTAATGAGGAAAAGCTTATTTTCAGTAGTCTTATGTTTGTTATGCAGGTGTCCACACCTCCACCAAAAGCTGTCTTAGAAATCCACAGATTTAAGTTTAAGTTTGATTTAAGACTTTGGTCTCATATGTAACAATTTGATATATTTACTATATAACAATTTGATACTAATACTTTGCAGTTCCTTATTCACAGATTGATTTTTTCAGCAGGTTCAGAAACTGCTTTCAAAGCACATTTCCAACTTTCACTAAGCAGCCCTCACCTGCTAAAAATTCACTGAATTTATTTTGTAATGTTTAAAAATGTATGGAGACCAAATCCTCTCTGGCATTGCCTCATAGAAATCAAACTCTGAACAAAAAATCTTCCTCTTCGGAGGATGCAGAAGCAGAGAAACAAGCCAGTGGGCAAAGAGGACACCAAGAAAGAAGCATCGGAGTATCTGTCAAAATACTAGACATGGGAAAGAGAAGGAGGGGGAGGAAAGGGAGAACAGAAAAGTAGCACACCTAGAAATCAGCCTGTAAGAGCAGAAAGCCATGCTGAATCTCATTGCACCATCTCTTTTGGCCTGGAAGACAGCAGTGTCACAGGCTACAAGCTTTGCCCAGGTGTGGTGGCAGGGATACAGTGGCTGCAAGGTGGCAGCTGGCAGCCAACACCCCCTGGACTCTCCAGCTCTGCCTGAGCCCTGCAGCCCTGTGGCTCTGAGGGCCAGGACCAGTCCCTCCTGCAAAACGTCAACCACGTTACTGTCATCCCATAAATTACTAGTAACAACAAAACCAACAGGTAAACACAAACAAAAAAATGTGGCTGCATTTAAAGTCAGCAAGCACCCTGCTCAGAAGAGTGTCATAAATGCCTCAGGAATCCAAAACTTATCTTTTAGCACAAATGGTCTTAGAAGGGTATGGGGAAATTGTACTAAGGAACTTGTCACCCTGTGCCAACTGCATATTTATCAGCATCTGAGGATGGAGACTACATTGCAGCCCGTTGGAAGGATGGAGCAAAAATGGAGGAAACCTGGCAAAGCCTGTTTTTTCCAAGTAGGACAGCAGAATAACAATTTTGGGGTGCTCATTTTAGCTAAATGTAGCTCTCTGCAGCTGGCAAATAATTCCATTGGAAAGCCCTTTCTGGAGAGTGAACAGGATGTCAGCAGCACAAGGAGTCACCATTCCCAAGGGCATCTTTCTGAGGGCTGCTGCAATATCCTGGTGGTTTCAGACCAAAAAAAAAAAAAAAA
>NW_020799109.1:19814165-19834775 GCF_003259725.1 Athene cunicularia | reverse complement strand
GGGTCTGAGACATCAAGGAGGGAGATGGCCAGGGCAGGAGACAAAATGCAGACAGCCAGGCTGGGGCTGGGATCATCTGAAGAAGCCCTCTGAAGCAAAATCTGTTTCAGAAGGGTTCTGGCTTGTCAAGAGCAGAATCAATGACAAAGAAACAGCAATTAGCACGATTTTAAATATTCCTCTAAAATACGCTATAAATCGCTTTGCCCTTGGGAGAGCCAGAACAAAAGACAAGCATAAAAATGCAGGCAAAATGCAAAAGTCTCCATCTCACCGTGCAGGCAGATGGAGTTATTTAGTAAATCCTCTACAGTCTTCTCTGGGCTATAAGGAAAGGAGGAAAAAAAGCTGCCCAAAGTTTCAGTCAATATTTACCTCTTGGGTTAATAAATTGTGATCCTGACCTCAACAAAAGTCAATATCTTCTGATTATTATACGCAGGCACCTTTTTATTTGTCCTCACTCATTGTATAATGAGTCACCCGTTTCCACTGGCAACTTCACTTTAATTTTGAATGTCTGAATTGAACAATCATTTATACTCCAAAGGCATAAGACAAAATTACTATAAACTAGAGCTGTAAAATGTGGACTTAGGTTGCTATTTCCAGTGAATAAGCAAGCTTGGGCGGGGGGCAGAAGGGATCAAGGATTAAGCACAGAAAATAGCCGTTTTAAATCCTCTTTTAAACACCTCTGAGTGACAAGGAGCAGAGAGAGGAAAGCCCTGAACTGTGCTATTAAATACAATAAGGCTGCAAGTGTGGGAGGAAAGAAAAGACAACAATCTGGTCTGACTAGTGAATTTGTTTTAATGGAACATTATTAGTCTTTCTCCCTGAAATAACCAAGAGCAACGCCAGAAAATATATGCCAAGGGCAACAGGTATAGATTCACACACTTGCAAACCAAGCCACAAAGGCGGATCCGAATGAAAGTCACCACACACTTGCTGGTTCATTAGAGGTGGGCTGGGCCAGAGCTAGAGAGAGAAAATTCAGGCTGTTATTCTCATAATTATGTAATGTTTTATATAATACCACAGGTGTGCACTGTGCTTTCCTGAAAGAAATCAAAGCACATCCTCCCCCAGCAAGATCAAGTATCAGCCAGAATCACATTTTTCCTCTTCAACTTCTCATTTTTTGAACATCCCCCACTGACTATAATAAAAATGTCCTCTGGGCTTACAAGTCTTATGATGCTGGAAAGATTTTCACCCACACAACCCACTATGCCCACCTCCTTTTAAAAAGTAAGTTACTTCACCAGTTTGTCTGGCTTGACATAATTCTACTATTAATCCCACTCTGTCAAACAATGGTGAGAGCGGCACATCTCTAGCTTACAGCATAGTAATTTTTGAACACTGGAAAATTAGGAAGAGCAAATTGTGATCAAAACAATATGATCTGGCTGTCTTTGTGGACACTAATAAACTCCATATAAACCATCCTAGCATATTTCTTCTAATAGCCATATTATGTGTCTGCATGCTACTACTCTGAGACCATATTACTTTGTATTGTAAATAAAAATTAGTTCATTATGACCAAAGTAGGTAACATTGTATTCATGGGAAAATGAGTACAGAAACATTATTACCAAATTAGAAAAGAAGCTCTCGTTTTCAGATGGACATTCAGCCCAGTGTTTAGCAGTTCAATAAATATTTTTGCATTATCTGTTAATACTGTGCTTAAATTCTATATTATTCAAAAAGGTATACCTCATTCAGAAGAAGCAGAGATGGCCTGCCTAAGCTACAGAAAAAGGATGTTGTCGTAAGTAGATTTTCATTCTACTTCACAAATCCAGCTTACAGTTCATTTGCTATAAGCACATTTTAAATGGAGACCAGCAGACAAAAATCTTTTAGACAGGTCATGCATCAAAAAGCAGGTGATTTTCTCAAACAAAAATACATTAAAACAGAATTTTAAAAAATCTCCCCCCACCAAGAAGCTACAACCCAGAACCTGAAAATGCTGAAACTCACTACGTTAAAGGTTTATTTGATATCTTCAGACCTGCTCTGACGAAGTTGAGATGTTTTTCACCATTAATTTTGTTGAGATCCTTTAACAGAATCACAGAATCATCTGATTTTGAAAGACCTTGAAGATCATCCAGTCCAACCATTAACCTAGCACTGACCATTCTCAACTACACCACATCCCTCAGCACTATGTCAATGTGACTATTAAACCCCTCCAGGGATGGGGACTCCACCACCTCCCTGGGCAGCCCATTCCAACACCTAACAACCCCTTCTGGAAAGAAATGCTTCTTAATGTCTAGTATAAACCTTCCATGGCACAGCTTGAGGCCATTCCCTCTTGTCCTATCGCTTGTTATTTGGTTAAAGAGACTCATCCCCAGCTCTCTGCACCCTCCTTTCAGGTGGCTGTAGAGGGTGATGAGGTCTCCCCTCAGCCTCCTCTTCTCCAGACTAAACACCCCCAGTTCCCTCAGCCGCTCCTCGTGCGACCTGTGCTCCAGACCCTGCACCAGCTCCGTTGCCCTTCTCTGGACATGCTTGAGTCATTCCATGTCCTTTTTGTAGTGAGGGGCCCAAAACTCAACACAGGAATCGAGGTGTGGCCTCACCAGTGCCGAGTACAGGGGTAAGATCCCTTCCCTGTCTCTGATGGCCAAAATTTACATCTAATGACCTGTATATCACCAACTGCCACCATTATCACATCTGTTCCAACAAGTAGACATGCTAATTCATGTACTATTAAACACCATGCATATCCATAGAGGAAGGCTGGAAACTGTCTTGCAAGAAGAAATGAATGAAGTTTCAGTAGGTTTGAATAAATCTGTGGACACTTTGTAGCTGTAGAAGATTTTCATTAAAAGCCTTTATAATAGCTTGGAAATGGCAATGGATTGAAACACACCAGAGTCAACAGACAGAAACTGAAATAAGGTGGGCAAAACACAGTTGGATGCTGTGGTTTCTGAAAACCTGGTGTGCTCCCAGGGAGATGCTTACTTTTGAAAATAAATTATTCCTCTGCATATTTTAGCAGACAATCTTGAAGTACATTATCTTGAAGGGAATGGGAAGAATCAGACAGGTGGGACATTCAATTGATTTGGCTGACTACAGCTGGAGTCCAAGATACTCTAAACCAAACTTCTTCATAGGAAACTTATCTGACAAAACTCAAATACAGTAATTTATATTTTTACTGTGAACTAACAAAATGTGTCTTAGTCTGCTTGTCCATATTGGGTAAGAGTACAAACTGAGCTTCTCATTTATGTTTGGGAAGAAGGCCACTGCAGTGTCTGCCAACACCAGCATCCCCAGCCAGATACACTGCTGATACACCATAAATACCAATGATCACTCTAAACTACAGAGAAAAAAATAGCTATGACATTTTTCATGATTGTAAAATGTTCTTTCCGTGTTTTCACTCTTTCCTATTCAACAACAAACGTCAAAGAACCTTGAACACCAGTCAGCCTTTTGGATAGCTGAGGCATCCAGGTCACATCATTTGCATGAGAGAAAAAGTGTTTATGTGCATGCATGTTGCCTATGGGGCAAAACTGGAGATGAGACAATTCCCTTCCCTCCTATAAATTTCCAGAACAGAACATGCATAAATAGAGAGAATAGTATCATTCAGAATAAGCCACTTTTTGCAGTGAATTTGGAAATACTGCTCTTGTGGAACATAGAATTCCCAAGGTCTCTTTCAAGATGCTGAGGCCTGACAGAAGAGTAGATAATTTCCATGATGATACTGGTTTTGAGGTCATGCAGTCAGGAAGAGAACATCTCCAAGGAGGGCAAAGTCCATTGCCCATGAGGAGAATGAAGAAGAAACTCCTAATTAGTTCTATGTCCTTCCCCAGTGCTGCAGGAGAGATAAGGAGAAGTACAGCAGGGAAAAGGTCCTGGCCATAGGTCACAGTGGAGTAATTCACAGCTTTGAATGCCACCAATGTGGAAGTACAGGAAGCAACCACTAGAGAACACCTTGCCAGGGAGCAGAGCAGAGCTTGAACCCAGGTTTTGGATGAGGTCATGATTCCTCTCTGTCTTCTGCAGAAGGATGCTTCACTCGTGCCACAAACAGCGCTGCAGTGCTGGCCCAGCCATGCCTAGTATGGCACGGGCAACATGCCGCAGGCAGTGGCTCCACCACCAAGCTTTGAGCAGCCTTCATCTGCACTGGGACCAGGCCATGGAGTGTCTCCAAGGTAAGGACTGCAAGCTGGAGTTTGTTTTAAAATTTCACAGCAAGCCAGTGCAAAGAGCAGAGAATATGTTGGATACGTTTATCATAGCCTGTGCTGCTAAAGAGATTCAGTGAGTCTCCTAAATTAGTACAAGCTCCTGAATCCTAAAGAAATGTAAGAGGGTCTTGTGAAGGAAGGCAGGAGGCAGATGGTTTCTGCAATGGAAAAAAAATAAATTATTTTTGTTAGAGAATTTTGGAGGTAGTGAAGGATCATTTCTACTGGTATCCAAGATACTAACAGCCATAAATGTTATAAAATAGCAATTCAACAGTTATTTCTTCATAGTCATTCTCACCGCGGGATGTATGTGATTTTAATTAATAAGCTTAATATCTCCAGCTGGATGGATTTCTGTTTTCTTCTGTGCTCTGTCTCCTCTTTATTTTTCCAAGCAATAACCTAAAATATAATGCACTGACCAGAGCATAATGGAATGAACTAAAATATAAGAATCATAAAAATACTTGTTTACAATACAAGCTGTGGATTAATATTAGCAAGTGTCTGAAAGAACCGAAAGAATATTTGCAGTCTCCACCTTTATGAACAAGTAAATCCTTGCTTTATGCAGAAAATAATATTCAATAAAGAATACAATCTAAATCTTGAATTATATAAAAATCACAACACGTCTTTTTTGTGCTCCTCTAAAATTCAATAAATAGTTCAATAGATCTTCTTTATTCCTTTCACCCTTCTGGGGAAAAAATGATTCTTAGGCAAAGAGCTCGCAGGCCAAATTTCAATCTGAAAATAATCTTTATAGCTGAGTTATAAAACAATGTGAATAAGGCTTTATGATGTGAAAGTTGATGCAGGCTTTACTGCTTTGGCATGATTGGTGAAGCTCTATTAAAAATAAATAAATTAAAAAAAAAAATCACAACAAACCAAAACCAAAAAAACCCCAGGCATTCTCCATCGTTTGACTAAATAATGGAAGCTGTATGCTCTCATGGCCATATAAATCTAAAGTCTTAAACCACTCCACCCTTATTATCTCTTCCAAAAGAAAAATGTTTATAATAATACATATATTGACTTTTGCTTTTTGTTCAATAACAAGATTTACTGCCCCACTCTTCAGTCAATTGTAACCTCTTTGGGTCAACAAATCTCGATACTGATCTCAATAGAAGTCAATACCTGCTTATTACTTACCTCCGCATTTAGACACCTATCACAAATTCTTATGGGCATCCCCTTGACAAGAAGAAATGAATACTTTCTGTTTAGTTTCTACACAAAATAGGCTTGTGTGCTTTTCACACAGTCATTTTTAAAGCCATGAGATGATGCTGTATTCTAGGAAAACAATTTTATACATTAATTTCTGGAACTAGGAATTAAAATTGTTTAGCTTCTCTGTGCTGTTTCCTTGAAAATTCAGTCTGATCTTCTTGTAGTTTCTGTTTTCTTCCCACATAAAATGTAACTAAGCAATATGATACTTTGCGTCCACTAAGACAAGTAACAGTAAAAATGAAAAAGCGCAGTTGCTAGTAATAACAGGCAAACTAACATCCCAGAAGTTCAACAGAGAAACATAACAATCACTTTCTCAGTTGCATTTGTATAAGACTAACATCAAAATCCAGTCTTGAAATTCACTATCACACCTGAATTTGTATATGAATTGATTTTGTACTCACATAGAGTCAATCTTCAGACAACCTATTTGGTAACTAAAGTGTCAAACATTTGCTATGAGACAGTATCATATCAGGATTTTGTGTTTTACAAGTGAACAGACTAAATGGGTATTTATTTACCATACAGTTCAAAGGCTTGTATAAGAACCTTATCATAGAGTTGGATAATGAAAGATGTATTTTAAAATACTGTCTCATTGGACTTGTTTCTGAAAATTGGATTACATACATCACACGTGTTCAGAATGGAAATGAAAAATACTGGTGCAGAAGTCTGGAACACATGGTAAGGAAATGTCAACAGGTTGCAGAAATTATGTTCAAAAGTGCCTTTAGAAGTGTCTGAAGCACCTTCAAGGAACATCATTGTACTGGTCCTTGCCAGTTGTATGTGCAGTGTAATATGAGTTGTCAAACACAGCAGACAACAGATGGAGCAATGACCCTAACCTTGAACACTATTATTTTGTTATCTTGACTTAAAAATCTTCATTTCAGAACATCACAAATTGCAGAGTATTTGTATTTCCAACAATGGAAGCATGAATGGATGGAAGGAAAATAATGACCAGGAAAAGAGTATATTCAAGACGTAAACATTCAATCAATTTTTAACTTTTTTGCCTAGCCGGTGCAATTCATATAACACTATTTAAGGCTTGCTTAATGTTGCACATTCCCATCACTGTCCTATAACATCTTTATTATCTGAGGTAACATGAGGCTATGCAGTCTGCTATAACTGCTTTCTTGTGTTTGTCATTTAAAACCCAGAGTCTGAAAAACTTCCACAGAGTGAAAATTTAGATGTAGTTTATGCACAGGAGATTGCATTCTCAACTTACTGACATCAGGTTTGCATATACCAAAGTGAATAAAAGTAGTGTGATGTATGAGAATCATGCCTGGAGTTACCCAAGAACTGTACTTGACTATCAAGGTGAGCCAATTCAGAATTAAATAGTTTTTCAGGCTAAACAAAATCAATATTATTTATAGGATATGATAGTGGGCCTCAAAAAACATTTTTAGCTTTTTAAAAATAGATAAAGCTATATTGATTTACAAAATGTAAGGCATTAGGCTGCTCAGATACACAGAACTGTCGTGTAAAAGATCTAGGTCGAGAAACACCAATAAAACTCCCATTCATCTAATTAGTCGAAGAGCACAGTGAAAGGTCAAGCAAGGTTAAAGTGCTCTGTCTAGCGTCTGATATTCCTGCAGGATGACAAGCTATTCTTTATGACCAGCTTTAATGATCATCTCCGACAATCCGGTGAAGGCTGTCTGCTCTCTGGGCAGAGGGGCTGCAGCAGGAAGGCACCCAGAGACTCCTGCTTCCATCACACCCCGTCCTCAAGCACAGCTGACCCTCGCTGAGCCCACTCTAATGGCAGTGCCATTGTTTACACTCTCAGAGCAAGAGAACTGAATCTATAGGATATTTTGATCCAAAACACACATGGATATGGATCTAGAAGAGAAGGTAAGCCCAGCTTCCTCAGCCCATCCCCTCTGCTGCAGATCTCCATGAGGAGGAGGAGTGCAAGTATGCTGCTGAAGGGCAGATGTAGGGGGATCCAGCCAGGACTTATAAACGAGAATGTATATGATCCAGAGCTGCTGCGTGAAAGCTCTTCATGCATACCAAGAGATACAGGAAAGATTCATCTAATAGGGAGAAACCGCTAAAATTAAACTACAGTAAAGAAGAATACAGGATTTGATTACTATTCCAGCAAATGGTGATGATTATACTTATTGAACCTGATTGTGGTGCATTTTCTTCACAAAAACTGATAGTAGCAAAACCATTTCCAAATGAAAACGTTAGTGCATTTTTATGTGGTACCGATTAAAGTGGGTGGACTTTGGATACTGTAATATGAAGGATGACAGTAATCAACATGGATGAAGTGCCAGTAGAAACACAGCAGAAATTCAACAAAGATCAAATGCAAGAGTAAGAGAAAGTGAAGGAAAGAGGAAGAGACTACAAAACATTTCTTGAGGGAAAAAATAAGGTTAAAGGATGATCATTAATGTGCTACTGACACTCCACAGTTATAATGAGGACTGTGCAAGTAAATATATAATAAAGAATAATAACAATAGTTGGGTAGTGCCAGCTAGATTGGAAGAGGTGGAGGACAACAGGAAGACTGGTCTAATAACAGAGACTTTCTGCCCTGACTGCGGCAAAGGCCTTGGAAGATTCTCAGAGGGAGGAAATCTCCATGGAGATTCATGAAAGCTGTTCCTTATTATTATTTTGCAGAGTTAATTCTACCCCTGCAGAAGCCCTGCGGCCCATTCAGATTTCCTGAAGGTCCTAGAAGATGAAACCTAACTTTGAAATGGGAGGACTTTAAGCATAAGCAGTGGTTTATAGTCTTCTGAAGGAGGAGGTGGGCTGTCTACAGGTCTATCTGCGGAGAGGCTTCGCAGCATTGCTACCACACCACGGTCCCCACACTGACAAGCCACCTTTCCCAAGAATATCCTGTGCATTTTAAAACATCACTTATGTCTTAATACATCACATTTCAGGTTTTGGTTTCAAAGTATCTTCATGTTAGATTATTGACCAAACACAGGATTCTGGATAAGTGTCTTAATACAGCAGAGAGGAACTGAGTGATGAGGGGAGGGAAAAATACTGAAATGTCTGGGTTTACTTCATGCTAACATGGGCACCTCTTATTTTCTGAAACAGAGTTCAGTTAGTCAGTATATAAACCATTGTCACTATTGGCAAAATCTGAGCTTCCTCATTCACTAATTTCTATAGCTGCAGAATTAATAGGATTGATTACAGCTAGCGTCTGACTTGATTATATTTTAACTGAAAATGTTCAGACGTATTAAAGATTTTCTACCATCAGCCTTTCAGATGGCAAGAGATGATGAGGCTGATGCAGTTACCATTGCAGCCAAATTTTAAGTGGGTTTTGACTGTGAAGGTTATCATTACAGGAACCTCTTGAGTTCCAGCATGTATTTCACTGGCAGAAAGCAAAAACTACTATTGTGTTATGTATTCTGTTCAAGTTTCTCACTTGGAAATAGTTATGATTGTCATCCTTGGTCAGGTTTAAATTGACATTTTTATCACAACATTCCTGGCATGGTACTGCAAGTTACTCGCTTGTGAGTAGTTATCAGCTGGCAAAAATTTAAAAGAAGGTTGGCTGATTAAAATTATATGCCAAGAGCTATACAGAGACAACAAAATAACCAAAAGAAGCCAAAGGCAGGAAAGATTCTTTTAAAAAAAAAAAATCTTTTCAGAGAAAGGAAACTTATACATGCAAAGGACTCATAAATCACACATCTTCATTTAATATTTGATCATCAAAAAGCTAATAATTAAAACTGGGAAGGTTAGGTTGGCCAAGTTTTACAGCTGAGCGCACTCCCTGAGCATGCTCAAATCAACATCTACAAGATTAATATATAAGCTTTTCAAATTCTGAATCTCCAAGGTTTATGCTGTCTGTGCATTGTTTGCATAATGCAGTTTTATACTACTAAAGCATTACCTATAAAGGGATTATTTTAATATTCAGCACATTAAAGATACAGCACAATTCACAGATATCATACTGCATTTATGCCCGAGATAGCAGGTAAAGTGTCTCTTGTTCTGATTATCCATGAAGCAAACGTAAGAACGTGGATGTTTTGGGAGAGAGTGTATCCTTAGTGAAATTAATTCCCCAATGGTTTTATTAAAGTCTGCAAATTGCATTATTTTCCCATCATATTTGAAATATTGCACTTCCTTAATGCTTGCTCTAACCCATGGCATGCCATCTTCCCTGGGGTGTCTAGACATGGTGTCTTAGATTTATGTGTATGATCTCAGTGTGTTACAACATCACTCCTGACTAATGCATTATTACAATACTTACATATATTCCCAAGTGTCACTGTATTGATTAGAAAATCACCAATCTGCATATGCACACCATCTGTGCTTCAGAGAAGCAAAACATGCAGGATAACATTTGCCTTACTCAAAGGAAAATTCAGATACTACCGAAAGAAAAATGGGAACCGCTTTTTATGTTTTGTTTTGCAAAATAACAAAGAAAATGAATATTGTTTCTGTAAAACATGCCTCTGACGGTTCAAAACAGAAGCCTTTTCCTCTCTACACAGCAAGGAGATTTACCTTTAGTAACAACATGCAAACAATCTGCCCTTTTTAGAGGTAGCAAATAATACGTAAGGAAAGCATACTGCTGCAATGAATTTTAAAAATCTCAGTTCAGATGCAAGAATAGGGGACTCTTCAGCAGAAGGGGCGGTAGTCAGCAACGAGTTCTTTCTCAGCTGAAAGCTGCAAGAGTGGTTGTAAAAGATGAATGAGGCCCTTGCTTACTGGGGTGAAATGCTTTTAAAGGACAAGAATCTGCTTATCTTTGATTGATTGCTTAGTCTGATACTTTCCTTTATAAAGTTTATTGACTACAAGCCCATAAATCAAAGAAAAACAAATCACAGGTTCAATTTTGGGGGCATTGACATCCTGCCATCTTGCAGCAATAGCTTAGAAGTCACAGGGCAGGGATGAGGAGGGATGGGGGGACTCACAGAGACAAAACCATCTATTTCAGGTAAACTCTTACTTCAAATGTTTTTAAATGATTATTCATTTCTGTCCTGTAACATTTTTAAGTCAAACAACCAAGCTACCCAGATTATTCTTTTAAAGTCATTAAATGCAGAACTTACAATTAACAGACATACTTTTCATTGTGTTGCTGTGTTCTGCAAGATTACAGTTACATTCCCACACATCCCTCACTCTCTGTAAGAATGTTACATTTACAATTTAAACTATCAAAGCAAGAATCAGGTTTCTTTCAGGGAGATTTGAGGGTTTGGGAAGCTCAAAAAACACCATGCTGAAACACCCCATACAGCTGCATGTAGGGGAAGCAGTAGCCATAGATCTTGCTCATATGGGGTATACAGTATAATATGACAGCACAATAATACAGATTAATTTGTGCTATTGACCTTGACATGCTATTCTATTGTGTCTTCTTTTAAAGTCAGCACTCAGGTCACTAGAACATCTGGTGTTTAACAAAAAAATCCCATTCTGAAGTGTCAAATGTATTGAAACAAACGGTACTGTACTATCATTATACAGTGCGACCTCTCTGCTAGGGGTCTAATTTCAAGGCTACTCTGACTGAACTACATTATTACTAGTGGTTTTATAATTCACATTTTGCCACGGTACACAAAATACCTAATTACCAAAAGTAGCCTTTTAAAAGCTGGATTGTGTTCCACATAACTGGGACCAATGGTTGCTTTCTTTCCATTTTATCTTTGGAGACATCTGGAAGGGCTCAGCTTGCACACCGCTCAATGCCCTGGCCTCAACCCAACAGAGCACTTTACCATGCACATGTATTTATCAGGACACGCTTTTAAGTTATGTGCATGCTGGACTACCTTGCTGATGTATGAACTGGGTTCACCACATCGGCTAGAAACTGCACAGCACTCAGTATTGCATCCTCACTGTGTTACACACACTTATTTTCAGCTTCTGCTCAAATCTAGCCTAGTGCTCAGCGCTGGGAAAGGTTGATGCAGCCTTTTAGGAGGAGACTGAAGACTGGGAAGACGACTGGTAGCAAAGAGTAAGCAGCTCTGTTTCATAGAAGTATTTCCATGACATTTAATATGAAAAATAAAAAGCAAAGGGTGTTGACTCTGCCCTAGAAGTTATCCCAGTGCCTTACCACCCCTCTGACACCACTGCCGTCCCCACACCTCTCTCCCGCTACTCTGCCAGCTCTCTGTTTCCCAGCAGAGGTTCTTCATGTGACCACACAGAATGTCTCTGCAGGATCCCAGGGAATCTCACACAGCTTCTGCAGAAAGGACTAACAGTTTCCAGTGGTCTGATGACTTTTCCTGACTTGAAGCAGATCGCAAGGTCTATTAGCATTTCAGCTTCCCTGGTGAGTAGGGAGGCACACCACCCAAGCTAGGGTGTTCTAACTGCATTGTGTTTGTGCCATAAATCACAGAGGGCTGATTCTGCCCCACTTCACAAAACTGGAAGTCATTTAGGCCCCAGCAAAGCAAGTATGAAATATTACTACTTTTTCATCTGACTTGCCTTGCTCTGCAAGTGCAGGCAGAAAGGAATTAGCCCTGAGAAATACACCAGTAGCTGAGTACTAAGTATCTGACATATCAACCTTTTTTTCACAAAGTGGAAAAAATTCCAATGATCAAGAGTTTGGAAAATTACTATAGGCATCTATGAAATAAAACATGTGAGTCTCAGTGCCTGAGAAGGGACGAGTACCTCCAGATACTGAGAAAAGGGAACACTGTTAAGGCAAGCATGCAGGTGTATTTACAAAGAGCAAGGGATGTGCATGCTGAGCCAAGCAAAGAGGGGCAACAGGAAGAGGCTCGAGGTCATTCAGCACAGGAAAGTAACGACCCAGAAAATGCCTTTGACTCACAGCAGGGCTGGAGGAGGAGGAGGTGGCTGTTATGCTGTGACTTGGGCCAAGGTAAGTCATTTCCAGTTGTTTTAAATGAGATTTCTTCCAGGAGGTCCCAGCCGATCTCCATGAGAAGTTTATATATGGTTACTGAAAAGAAGAAAAAAGAAAAAAATACTGATACCACTGAATGAGAAGACAGCATTGAGCAATCAGTTGCCAAAGAACTAATCTCATTAACTCCTTCGAAGATTTCAGCCATCAGTCTGTAGTTGTCAGCTAGTGGAGAACTGAGTACAATAAGACATCTTTTAAACATTATTTTTTCAGGCCATCTTCCTGATCTTTTATACTTGTTTGTTCTGCAGTTTCTTAGAAGTTACAACTGCTGAAGGAAGTAGAGAAAATCCAGAAAAAAAAAAAAATATAACCTGCTCTCCTATGCAGCTTCATGCCGCTGGGTCAGTGATTAACAAAGACAAGGTCCTACTGCTGGGAAGCTAAATGGAGTTCATTATGGACATGAAAGTTAGCAGGGCCAAAAAGGTGAGACTATAGGAAAGAGGATGAAATAAGAGCCTAACAAGTGTGGATTTTACTTCCTCAGTGCAATAAGGACAGCTTTTAACTACCAACTACTCTAAAAAAAAAAAACCCTAGATAATAGTGTCTTTAACATAGGTACTGTCCTATATACTATATTATACCAGTTTGTATATAGTCAGGAAAATTAAAAATTATAATGTATTACTTCAAAAATTCTGTGTTGTGCTGCAATGAGTAATCTTTGTTTTCCAGACTGAAAATTTGGTTTTGTACTTTTTTTCCAGATAAAATACAAAAATTGAAAGAAAAATTAATAGCATTTAAGTGGGGCAGAATGATGTCATTAAACCTGGATGGAGACATCCACTTTAAAATCCCACAAAACTATGAGTTTGTCACCAGTGCTCATTGCTTGAGTGCCTTGGAAATGCCAGTGCTTCCTGGGGGTACTTCCTAGCAGCAGACTTCTCAGAGGAAACTACAGCTTGCTCCTATACACACTGACAGAGCCTGAAACTACAGCCAGAAGACACTGAGATACAAGATCATTTTCTTGGCCCTGAAGAATGCAAGCAATAGCCTGTGTCTCACTCAGATAATCTTTGCTCAGACAATGCAGTACCAGGTACCTGGGCAACACAGAGTGGGTCAAGTCTTACAGTGCATCATATTTTCTCCCCAAAATTGACAGTGAGTAATTGTTCTTTCAGGCATATTTCTCATTTAGGTCATCTCCACTTTGATTTTACACCGGCACTACCCCCTGTTCTTGTCACTTGTTAGAGAATCTGACAGCTGCCAATGTCCTGTACCACCAAAGAGACCAGAGGGCTTCACCACAACCCTCACAAGGTGATGTTTGAGTAGGCACCAATCAATTGGTGACCACGAGACACTGGCCACTGTAGAAGTTACTTAGGAGTGGAGTTCACCTGCAAAAGGTGTATATGATGGTGAGGCTAGAAAATCAAGTACTTTTAAAAATAACTTATTTGCTTAGCCTAGTAAAATTCAGGCCCAAGGGAGCTATGAAAAGTAGCAAACCAGTGTCTCTAAGCTTCAGTCCACAAGAGATCAAAAGCTCCTAAGAAGAAGTGTGTAGGCAAATACCTGTGCCAGAACGTACATCCAGTAACTTCAATGTGTAGCTAAAGATTTTCAGGGAAACTAGAGGATGAAATGTTACTTGAGGTCCCTGATTCCAGGACTAGAAAACTGACACCTAGAAGACTGGGAAGAAAAAGGAGAGTGGATAAGTAGCTGATGAATAGTAATGTATTACTTGGTCCCTGTAACAACCTCAACAATCTTTGTACAGATTAGCACACTCAATAATTTTAACCATATATAGTATGCCAACAACACGTTTTACTTTATTTCTTTTGTTGCCCATATTTTAGTGATACACAAATTATTCTTCTGAATTGATAACCATAGTTACACTTTTCTGGGGGAGGGGACTTCAGACCTTTTATGAGATACTATTTAGGAGATGACCTGTTGTCTAAGCAACCCTTGGAATAGGCAGGAAGAATCACATGTTAGAGTAAATTAATGTGGCATTAACTTGCTTCCAACAGCTTGTTCATGGAAATGAATTCAACAAACAGCACAACATAGAAACTGTCCTTGTTCGCACTGTTGTGCAAAGCAAACTTCAAAATAAAGCAAGAGCATGGACACAAATCTACTTACTGTGAGCATCCCTGAATAACTGCAGTCTCAGCAGAGAAGACAGGAACGAAACAATGCAAGTCTGAGTAAACTAGTCAAGACGAAAAAGGAATCAACGGACAAAAATGTAAGCTTTCAGGAGTTGATAACCTAACAATTTTAATGAAACTTCCTAGGACCTTACAGCCAACTTGTTCTTCAGAAGGTGAAGGGCAGTTTGATTTAAGGGCTCCATGATATAAAATCCTTAAATATTTGGGTGAAAATGTGGCTCGTAGTACCACCCCCCCACACCCCCCCCCAAATTAATACCAAATAATAGCAAAAATACTACCATATGGCACAGGGTGAGAATCATTATGCGAATATTGCTAAACCATATAAGATCTTGAAAATATCATAGTTTTAACTTTGTTCCCACTGCTACATGTTTTCAGACTTGAAGAGAAAATGAAGAACATAGTTTGTTATTTTGCTCAGATAATAACAGTTATAAAAATAGATTAACTGTCAGTATCATGAATTAATATCACAGAAGTACGGAGGCTCAAATAACAGGCTTAGACCATAAGCAAAGAAGCAAGAACACAAAGCTTATGCTTTGACTTGGAAAAGGATAGGTGCATCACTGCTGGGGAAAAATGCTTACATAAAATGAAATTTGTTTTTAATAATTCTATATGCTTTTAAAATCTATGTTTTGTTTTGTTCTACAGATGGAGGCAGCTTTTGATGTTAAAGCATAACACACTAGCTACAAAAGCTGATGCTCAAGTTAAAAATCTACAGCTTTTAGTTCATGCTTTCAAATTTCCACAACCCCCCCCTCCCTTTTTTTTAAAGAACCTCTGAATATCTAAATGATAACATGTTTCAAGTAGCTGCTCCTTCCCTGGAGTTGAACAAAATTGAAAAGATCAAAGTTAGTGCAGTCTTGTTCAAAGGTGAAGAGGTGAAATCTTATGTGTGCTGGAGGATCAGAGCAAATAGAAATGTACAATGCTTAGTGTGAAACACCTGAAGCCCACTTTCATCAAGGTACCTCATTTTCATCTGAATTCAGAATGTATCTCATTTTATGGTAAAATAAGGAACAGCACAGGATTAGCCTTGTTACAAAGAAAAGAAGCCCTTGCCCAACACTGAAAAGTAAACATCAGTAAAAGGTGAAAATGGTCAATTTTTTTTAGAATGACTAAGTTCACCACATTAAATTCTATATTCCTTCTTTAAGTAGCATTTATATAATTGAGTAAGATGAAGCCATTACACCCACAATGTTTCAAGTATCATAATGCTGTTGATAGTTGAAGAGTTTCTTGAAAAAACAGTGTTTTGAAGGGGGCTGCAGAGAGGGACATCTAAAAAGGGTATGTTTTTTTCCATAAAATCTTCATGTGACTGATGTGCCCTGACATAATGTATCACAATGAAATACAGCTGCCAAAAAAGAACTTCAAATGATGCCCTTTCTCGGGGAGGAAAAAAAAAAAAAGTGATAAGAAAATAGGTACCTATTCAGCAAAAGCTTTTAAAGCTTTAAAAGCACAGCAACCAGTAAAAAGGTTCTTAGGTAAAGGCTTCTTTACTCAATTTTGTCTAAGTACCTAGAAGCTAAATGGGGGGAAAAGGGTATGGAAAATAATGCTCCAGCCTCTGTGAGAACTGGAGACATCCTGAACACAAGACACCGTGACACAGGAAGACAAGACAATTTTAATGTCCTTGTCCTGCCATGGCATTTTCAAACACACAGAAAGATCCATTTCCAAATTACTGGGAATTGTGCTACATTACCCTAATAATGCTGATATGAGAATGTTTTAGCATAAACCTGGACTTAAACATGGTAAAGCAGTCACAAACATGCAAACATTCGGAAGCTAAATAGAGATCCACATTTCAATTTTCCCTTTCTGAATATGTAGAGTTTCTTTTGTATATTCTCCTGTCCTAGGGCTGTTGTTATAAGGCCCATTTAAATTCCAACCTGCACTTCACTGCCTGAAAACAGTAAGTATTATTGCATACACTGTCTATTATGGGTCAAACCTTGACCTGAAAATCAGGTCTGCTTGGGACTACTATAAAAATCTTTTATATACAGCCCTCCCAGGAGCAAACACACAGAGCTACCTGACAAAGCTTGTTTCTCCAGGATTCGCCCAGCACACCCACACCCAAATTCCCGGTTTTGTTTTCTTTCAAAGCTCCACTCTGACAGAAAATCTGCTAAAAAATGTGTTTAGTCTTCCTGTGGTGGCTCCAGAAAACAAACCCCTGGAAGTAGAGCATGTGGAGATGCTGAGATCTGCAGCCTGGGCATGACCAGGGGTTCAGGGACAGAACAGAGACAAAGGTGACAAAATACCCAAAGAAGAGAGATCCAAAGATTAAGAAAGCACATGCAGAAAGTGACTACCTCCAGCATAATACATGTGCACGCTTAGACTGGATGCAACGGAATGTTTCACCAAACTTACACTAGGTCAGAAAGTTCAATACCTTCTGGATTGTCAATTGGCACACATTCTACTAGTTCTCTTGGCTAAACATCTGCCTCCATCTATCACAAAGTATGATCTAAACTACACAAAGGGGTGACACAATCTGCTGGTTCACACGTGTTAGCACAGGGCTTAGAGAAATCAAGCCATCATTGTTTCCTCTTTATCTGTGTTTTGGGTCACCATTTACCTTTGGGGTACAGAAAGAATTGATCTAACGTCCTATGTCCATTGCCAGCCTCCTGCAACTAATCCGAGCCAATAACCATGAAAGTGCTGTAGGTAGACTAAATCTCCTGATGACAGAGAATCCCTATGTGTTTCACAAAATTGTTACGTAGACATAAAATCTCCAAGGATCAGTCTTGTTGGCTAACTTGCAAACTGAGGTTGTGCCAACTGTGTGTCTTTGTGCTTGAGTTCTCTCTTGTATTTTGGTGTCATGTAGATGGTCATGTTTGCTGCTTTGAAAGGAATGACTTGCTGGGATTTCAGGCTGCTTCTGAAGTGCTCTGCAGAACTGACTTCAGGTATTTCTTTAACCAAATGTTTCTGCAGCATTCAGACGCTCCCAGCAAACCTCCTAAATTCTGCTACACACGGGTGTTTAACATAAATTATGAGCGATGTGTTGTAAGCATGAAGATAGCTTTTAGTCACTGAAGACCACACCAACAGCACTGTATTTTGAGGCACAGCTTCTCTTTCCTGCGTGACTGTCCCATTCGTGTACACAACAGAAAAGATGCAGCCAGTCACTATTCTGGTACTCATGACAAAGTCTCGCAAGGTGGGATAATAGGTCAGATGGATCATACTGTTATTGTTCCTTTCTGTATTTGTATTTGTTATGGACTATAAACCCTGATGATCCCATGAAGGGCTGTGACCATGAATCCCAATTGGCTGAGCAGTGCTATTTCATGGCGGAGCGAGTTTGGTGGTAACGAATTCAGTCAACATAATGATTTCAGTTTCACTGCACTGCTCTGCTTCCTGGGAACCTGCAGAAGATGAGTGGCTGTGTCACAATCATAAATTCAGACACATACAATGCTAAAATTTCTTACAGAGCTTTAAGTCCCTGTGAAATGTCAGACTAATAAATATGATGATCATGTTCGCTATTTGGCAAAAATATTAATTAACCAGGAAAAGTTAAAAATATATTCCCCAAAATTATGCAACAGAATTTTTTTTTTCTTTTTCATGGTTATGTGACTGCAAAATGCCATGGATTCTTCATCTTTAATACCTAAGGGATTTATAAACATATTGCATCCATAAAACTTGGTTCATCAGTACAGTACATAGCCCAGATATGCATATTTAATTACTCTGAAACTAATTTACTTGTACAGATGGTGGTATTAGAAGGTCTTACTTCAATTTAAATTACTTCTATTTGAAAAATAATGTTATTTTGCTGTGAATCTTCAGTGAAGAATTCACTCTTATTACAGATGAATAATACTTGACAATTGTAATTAATCTGTGACTAATCTAATACTTCCTTAATAAATATTTTGTTTCAAATTTTACAAACTGGAGCATCCTCTTTCCATGAGGTTGATTTAGTAGCATTTTATATGCAAACCTGCTTACTGTGAGGGACTCCAATGTGCTCTTGGGGTAAGTGAATAAAAAGCCACAGAAGATTTTGTTGAACATCCCTGAGACTTCCCAAGGCAAAGAACATTGAAAAATTGTTTGCATCTTTCTGTAAGATTAAGCAGGGATTAAAGTGAAAGGGTGCATTTCAGGAAAATACCTGCCAGGCATAAGATTTCAGGAAATCAGTGAGTCAGTGTGCATGTGGGGAGATTGGGACAAGCTTTAATGAGAAAGGATTCAAAATATCCTGTCCTGGCCATGGGCAGGGATCTCTCCCAGCAGTGCAGGCAGCAGGGCCACACCAGACACTCACCCTGTTGCCATTGTCCCCTGCCTCACACCACCCAAATCACAGCAATTTCCAGGAGTGAGCATGCAGCAAAGGCAGCAAAAGCTGGCAGCATATTGCATTATCTCTTACACCCTTCCTGGGAAAATATGACTGCTTCTTCAAGCAAGATTGTTTTCTTGTACAGCACTGTAAATGGTCTAGATGTGTTAGACTTTCTTCAGCAAACGTCTGTCTTTATTAAAGCAATGGCTATCTCAGAGGTGGCTGCCATGGTTGCTATGGTAAGCATTCATGTTTTATTGAAGACTAAATGGCCACAGCCCACATAAAGGGCTCCCAAGTGGCCCTAAAATGTGCTCTGCTTTACCCTTCCCCCACCTGTCTCCTTAGGACAAAACAATTTTTTGACAGTCAATTTGATTTTGAGGCCTACCCAGAATAAGGCACTTTGTCCCTTCTATCTGTGTAACTTTAACCTTTTGGTCTGGATTTAATACAACTCTGCGGACCTGATTCACAGAGCTGGAAAACACCTGAATTTCCCAGAGAGTTCTGGGGGAGCTGGAGATGATGGGTGAGCTTCACATCTGAGCCACTCGAAAATTGCTAGAACCACATGGCTTTGTCAGATTAAAATAGCAGGGAAGAAAAAATTACACTGACTGGACCAGCAATACTGTGTACAACGGCTGTACAGCCCAACCTGGATTGCAGAGCCTGGAGTGCAGATATTTCACCCAGGCAGGGCAACCTGGGCTCTGGAGGAGAGAAAAGGGACAGGACATGTCACCCCCTTAGTAAATCTGCTCCTGCTATAGCAAAAGAGCCATGGTGCTCTGGCTGTGCCTGGCATTCAATTTCCAGGCTGCTTTTCTTTTTAATCATCCTAATTAAGAGAAAACTTTACCTCCTTTGGCTTTCATGCATTTACACTTACACAGAATTTCCAATCGCATTTTTCCCAGGAAATTTAAGCACATTCACTTCCATTGAATTTAAAAAGGATCAAGGTCACTTCTTTACTTCTTTTCAATTGTGATTTTTTTTTTTTTTTACAAACTGTCTGTAGATGCTGCATCCCCAAGTAGCTACCCAGCATTCACATTATCACGCCTACTACTTCAGTATCCTGGTCGTCCGAGTTGCACAGAGCTGCGCCCGCAGCCACCCTCACTTGCTGTGCAAGAGGTGATTGGAGCACGTTGGTGCTCCTGAGCTCCTCATGCCTAACCCTTCAGAAAAGTTTTTCTCCAGGACATTTCTCACCAAGTGTTCCCTCTCCAAGGGAACAGGATCCCCTCTTGTCCTCATCCCCTTGGAGCCAGGGTGACACCACAGGCTCCCCAACCATCCTGCTCCTCCAACCATACTGGTGCTCTGGCTTTAACCCTTCAAAGACCCATGACAGCCATACGCTAAAGGCAGAGGCCCAGCACAGCAGCAAAACATGCACGCCCAGGCGGGGGGTGCCTGGTTAGCGGCTGCTGGCTGGGGTGCATTGCAGGTGGTGGGGAATGAGTTGGGGAGGGTGAGTGTGGCACATGTCTGCAGCGGGAGGGTGGG
>NW_020799109.1:19774882-19814115 GCF_003259725.1 Athene cunicularia | reverse complement strand
AGCGGGAGGGTGGGTGGGGAGATGGAGGGTTGCAAGTAACAGTCCTGTAGAAGGATAGGGATGAGAGAATGTGAGTCAGGAGTTTGGAGAAGAGATGTAGAAAATAGATGCAAACTGTAGGATGGCTGTGGCTGAGCTGCTCTCAATTACAAAATTTATCTTGTTAAATATGCCATTTTAAAGTATGGAAATTCAAGGACACAGTTTGTATTTTATAACGCAGAGTCAAAAGCCCAAAACAGAAGAAGCATCTTAACAGTTCTGTGCTTTATTTTCATACCAATTCACACACACATGCTCATATGCATATAAAGTCAGCCTTAAACACAAGATCCATAGTAAGTTTTTCAATAAAATAATCCTTCAGACACTGATAAATCAAGCAACAATGACACGGGGATATCATAGCATCACTAAAAATGTCACCACAGTTAACAAGCCTGCTTGCTTCAACAAAAAATATTGGTGAATAATCATCCGTCAGTTAGCACGTTAAAAGAAAACATGCCTGGTGTTCCTTGCCTAAAAAACGATGAGAGTGGAAACATTGTTTTCTTGCCAGGTTATTTTCATTTCAGGAAGAGAAATAACCAAGGGAAACATGGAGGGAAGAATAAATAAGAAGAAGAAATATGACAGGAAAAAATCCTTCATAATTATGCTGTTGCCTCTGCCTTTCTCACTATCAGATTCCTCTCCTGTACCATACTGTGCCAAACCACTCACACACAGGGCATCCTCCAGATGAATCAGCACAGTGGCACACAGACTTGAATGTACATCAGAGGCACAGAGGAGATGCCTGGTATTGTATTTATAAACAAATCAGAGACGAGCTTGGGGGGGGCTTTCTTGGAGGAGGAGGAGGAGTAAGAGAAATAAGATCGTATGTCATCTTGGGAGAAAAAATCATTTCATCATCTTTTTAAAATTTATGTTAACCACAGACTCTGTTCAGCTTCATCCTCTAAGTGACAAAATAAAACAGCACACACACAATCTGTAGATTTCTTTTTTTTTTAAATTTTTTTATCCATCGCTCAGAAAATACAATATGAAAGACTGCCTGTACTAATCTGGGCTCTTGCATCCATCGTAATACAACACACTGAGGGAGAGGGGCTGTGCTGGGGCGTGGTGTGCTGCTTGCAGTGCACGGACATAGCCCCAGGTGCCACCAGGCAAGAACAGCCATGAACCATGATCCCGGCCAAGCACCATGATCACAGCCAAGCACACAATTTCTCTGTAACCTAAGAAAAACTCCATTTTGGGCAATCTCCCGATAGTAATTCCTTACTTCACTATGCTAAAGCAAAACCGACTGATTTTGTCCACTGACCATCAGGTGTGACTACAAGCCACCACAACCTCCTAGCTGCCTCATGACTTCTCTGAAAGCAGCCAGTAAAGACTTTACTTTTTTTCAAAACTAGTGCTGATGGAACACAAAACCTTTTTTCAAAACTAAGTTGATGAAACCCTCTTAAGAGCTCTTAAGTTTTTCCACCAATAAACATCCACTCAACAGGCAGCGACAGTGAAAGGACCTCTAGAAAGCCTGACATCAAAAGCTGACAAAAAGAGGGAGATGAAAGACTCAATGAGGCCCAAAACCATAATTCATCTACAGTGTGTTCAGCCTCTCCTCACAGAAGTTATCAGCATAATTGTATGCTGTCATGCCAAAAACTTGACCATGTCCCTTACCTTTTGAAAAGTAGTCCCCATTCATAAGTGGGGTCTTATACTTGGCTTGCTCCTGTCTGCAAAGACTCTCCTGTAAACCCTTTTTTTCTTATTGTCTTTTTTTCTTCTCTGAAATAGGAAAATTAGAAAATTAGATATGGCAACCATTAATCAAGCAAGTAATAAACCCAGTGTCAGCTGAGGGGGAAGACAGAAGCTGAGGAGATGCAGACAACACACTCCAGCAGACCTCCTGAGAAACAAATGATACTACTTCTGCAAGCGAACTGTAGATCACACAAGATCATGACAAAGACTGGAAATTGTTATGTTTCAAATATTTCACTGTTAAAGAGTTTAGTCAATAGGTCAGCAGCCACATAAAATATTAATATTTGCATATATGCTGTTGTGTATATCAGTGACAGAAGTTTTTATGCTGATGGGTGTGCAGGGGAGCACCAGTATGGAATGATTATCTCCAGCCTGCCCTTGTAATTCCTGTTTCCCAGTCTATACTCTGGAAACAACTGAGAGCTGAAACAAAACTAAAGCTTCCTGCTAAGGTAAAGAGTACCTGAAATGCACTTTCCTATGACAGATTCTGAAGAACATGACTAATAGACACCTTCCTTACATGGAAAAATCTCCTATTGTTCCAGATGGACATCTTCCCAAGTAAAGGCTGGCCAAAGGCTTCAGAGATTGGCTGTGTGGTTTCTGAGGATTTAGGACTGGATGGACTTAAACATGGACAATAAAACAGAACTGATTGACCTCCAGAGTCAGACCCTCGGTTGAGTGGGACACATCCTTTGGAAAGCCATGGAGTTTTGATAGGTAATCCACCAGTCTCAACAGAAATCCTTTCCAGTGCTTAATTACCCCCACTTTCAAAAACGTGTGACTTACTCAATTTTTTATTTTCCTGGTTTTAATCTTAATTATTTGGTCTTTCTATATATATATTCTGTAACATCCTTGGCCATGCAACAAATCTTCAGGTAGCAGGCATCTTCACTATACCTAGTTACTTACATAACCAAGTATTTGGTGAGTTAATAAACTGACCTGGCTCTCATGGTAAAAAACACATTTCCCAGACCTCAGATCATTCCTTAAATTCTTTTGAACCTACCTGAATTTTTCACCATCCTTTCACTGGACAGAGTACTCTAGCAGAAGGCTCACCAAGAAAATACAGAGAGGTCACTCCAATTCCTTGCTGTTAGTTTGTCACACTTCTGATTAAAGATTCAAGTATGTTCTGTCTAGCCTCCTCAGAGGAACAAAATGCTTTATGTTTTGTTTGTTGTTTGTTTTTTTTAATTAAAAAAAAAAAACACAAACTCCAACACTGTCAGTGATATGAAAATGAATCATTAGATAAAATAATTTTTTTCCCCTTGTGCTACTTGAATGAGTAGAAGTGCTTACAGCAAGAGAAGGATACAAATTTCAGGGGGAGTGAACGTATGATTCAGAGAATGGATGTGTGTGGGCATGCTTGTGCAGGGAGAGGCACCTGTGGATATATTTGACTTGTCTGTGCATATACAGACTTTTTGAATATCTGAGCACTATGGACAAACTACACAAGCCCTTGGGGATTCCCCTAACCAAACTGTGAAAACAAACTGCAGTAAATTATGGGTTTTGTAAAAACAGAAAATAATCAGTAATGGTAACTGAAATTGATTTTATATTTGGATTCAGCACTCTACTCAAAATCAAATTTTTACTAAAACCAATCACCTGTTGTTATATTAGATTATTTATTGCACCTCTATTTATATTACAGATGCCAGGATAAGAAATAAGTTATTATTTTTAGGTATTATTAATATATAAAATAAAACAGGTATTATATGTAACTCTGTACACAACACGTCTCTGTGACACTATTTTTCTTGTGCAAAATGTCTGTAACATGCTTAGCTTGAGACAGCTTTAGCTGGCTAAAAAGTAATCAGTTGCAGAACGCTGAAACTTCAGTCAGCTCTATCAAACTAGAAGGCAGAAGGCTATGCTCCCCAGTATTTTGATTACACAGATCAGGAAAAAATTTTCAAGAATTAACGGTGCAAATTTTAAAATATGCCAGATGCACGGTAATTGTAAGTGCTGTTACAAGTTACGGCAAGGGAAAGGTGTTGCTTTCAGATTTGGAAACGCCTACTACAGCCTAACCTCTTTGTCAACACATTTGCAGCTTTGCAACATCCATTTCTAAATGAATTACCTTATGGAGGAAACCAAAAGGCAGAAAACTAAAGAAATAGGGGTCAAATTCCTCCTGTGAGATCTACCTTGTAAAATTATCCAGAATGTAATAATACCATGTTATTGACTTAAGCACAGTTCCCTGTGACATGCTGCAGCTGACCTGTAATTTTTATCCTACATGTTGCCAGCACTATTAAAATGACACTTGTGAATGTAAATTAAGCTCACAAAGGGGACAGATTGTATGATTCTGGTTTCTCTCAGATGCCTGTAGGCTATCACAGGTTCCATATGTGAAGTAATTATGTTCACTGAAGGAAAGAATAAATGCTGTCAAATTGTGTACTGAGAGAGAAAGCAGCTATTATATTGCAGTAGTCACTGGAGCATTACCTTAGAAAGTGGAAAGATGTATAAGAAAATAATAATAAAAAAGAAAAACTGGAGCAGAGCTATATTAAATATAACCTTTAAATGAGTATCTGCTTTTGAATATATATTACACAAAGTTAATATTTCACAAATAAAAGCTTTTCAACTCTTTAATTGTATTTTCTTCCTCACATCTAGAGGGCATGGGGCAGAATATTTATCGGAGGGGTAAAGGACAGATGGAGCATATTTCAGCTTTCTGTGTTTCCCCAGCAAGAGAAGCCCTCCATGGCCCCAGAGGTGCTGTCCCACCTCCTTCCCCACCACAAACCTCCTGAATGAGCTGTGCAGCAGCCAGCCTCCCTCCCTGACAGGCAGAGGTGTCCCAGCCCTCAGCCCTGCCTTCCCTGCCCGTCCGTCCATCCATCCATCCATCCATCCATCCATCCATCCATCCATCCATCCATCCATCCATCCATCCCAGCCAGCTCTAAACTGACCGCTTTTGCAGACCCTGAACAAGGGCAGTAAGGCTGGGGAAGGGCACTGCTGAAGGCTGAATGTCAGCAACCCCTGTGCAGCTCCACAGCCATCAGTGAGCAACAACCCTGCGCTATCCCAGCACCAAGATGCAGCAGCGTTGCAGATGTGGCTTCAATCATGGAAGCCAGCAGAGCTGCTAAAAGGAAAGGCAACACTTCCGTCACCTCCACAGCTGCAGTGCAGCCCCACTCTCCTGTGCCTGGAGGAGGTGAGCCTATATTTAGACCAGCAAGGTCACCAGCACAAAAGGGGAGAGAACACTAAGCTGGGAAAGTGCCACTTTTAAAACCTTTCTCTTAGAGGGAGTCCAGGACACCAGAATCAGGGAAATAAAAAAGTGCTTATATGGGTTTGGATCTCCATCCGGAATTGAAAGGAAGGAAGGATGCTTTGGAAACAGCTCGGAAAAACACAAACAGGAAGGCACATTTTCTGATAGGGTGTAACCATAGATATAGAGCTTGTGAAGAAGCCCACAGCAGTGAAAACCAGAATGCCGAACACTTCTGTGTGTTTTTACTGTTTACTAGAGTAGCACCACTGGACTCAGCACTCTGGAGCTTCCCATCTCGATGGAAAGGGGAGGTTTCTGCAGGGTCCCATTAGCACTAGTTCTGAATCTCTCCAACTGAATGCAAAAATAACTGAGGGCAAGCAACTTTCCACCACAGCTGCCCTCCATGCCTTCCAGCTGCCTGCACTGACATTACCTGCAGATCTGTTGTTAACCTGACTGCCTTAATGACAGCATGTGCTTGGGCCAGGAGAACTGCCTGTTGAGAAGCGCAGAGAGTGCAGGCTGGCTGGAGAGACAGCATGACACGTTTATTAGCTACCTGAGCACTGAACTCCCTCCTTGTGTGGCCCAGATCCTTGTCTGTGGCTCTGAGCTCTGTCTGTGCTCATCTAATACTCAAAAGCTAATACATACAGGAGACCAAATAGTTCAGACTACTCTAAGATGTGAAGGCAGCTCTCAGGGAACGAAAGCAACTGCTGAAAGCAGAGGCAATGCCTGGAAGCTCCCAGTTCTCCTTCCTCACCCATGGACTGCTGCCAGACAAAACTTCCTCCAAGTGGGTGATTTTCCTGAAAGGCATCATCAGGTAATTTGGGTGATTAATTTGTATCCAAGGTCCCTGCCTGATTCTGAACAAACACAGTTTACAGGTGAAGTCTTGCTCTGCTTTGACCAACGCCTCTCCCTGGAGTCCACACTCATGAAAGCACTACCCACCTAGTGCTTGTATCCATGTTAGCAGTAACAAGAGATTGGGTACTGGTACGTCCCATCAATAGAAAACCATTTTGTTTGCATAATATTCTATTTCTGCTTTTGTGGAAATAGAAACTGTGACCTTTATTTGAGGTTTCTTAGGATAAAAAATCTGCCAGTCAACTTTTGCAGTCTCTCCATGGAAGCCATTTTATCAACTGCACATTGCATTTAGTAGACTTATTCAACACAGAGAAGCACTCACTGCACTGAACACCAGGAAATTTTCTTTCATCATTTCTGGGCACACAGACTACATCTCCACCGCTGAAGAAAAGGGCCCCCAGGCTGCTCCTGGCACCATCAGACACAGCACAGTTCACATCTATTTACCTAAACTCTCTCTATATGTTAAAATGGGGCAATTATATCTGAATTACCCATCAGAACAGGGTCAGGCACACATTGTCCCTGCTCATCCTCCAGATGCCCAGGCTGTTAACCTGCTCTAGCCCTGCTATATATCCTGCACCTTGACTGAAAGGGCTCCAAAATCACTTTGGTTTTTCCACACCCAGCACTGTGAAGAAAGCAAAGCATCACCCCATCTCCTTATTTTGGTCATTTCTTTTCCACCTCCATGTTCAAGGTAAGAGCAAATCCAGGACCTGGATCCCAGCAGGGGTGCACAGAGCATGTGGTTCCCATTCCCCTCCCACCGCAGACCCCAGCCTGCAGCTCTGCTCACTCCCCAGCCTCCTGCTCTGCTTGTGCCAACACCATCCTCCGCAGTACCAAATCCTGGCAGCAAACTCCCATCAGGGATCCTCAGCAAAAACAACTAATCACCTCTCTGTTCAAGGCTGGCTTGGTAATGAAAGGACTGTGAGCGCAGCACAGAGCAGCATCTGGACGCAGAAACAAATGCAGAGCAATCTCTTCCATCCCGTGCACCAGACCTCCCTTACAGCTCATACCGGCTCCTGCAGGCTTCAAAAGTAGCTTGTGGTTAGCTGCTCTTTAATTGCTATTCCTTTCCATGTATTAACATCTGTGAGTAGGCGGCTAAGAGACAAGGGGCAAACCCACCCAAGCAGAGCACAAATCAAGCACCAGGCCAGGCAAGAGCTAGCTGCAGAGTGGGCTGAGGGGAGAAATCCTCCTCGGCCGTCACCGCGCTGCGCGCACAGGGCAGGGCACAGACCCCTCACCTTGCCTGCCACACACTGCCAGCCTGCAGCAGGCTTCCGCAGACTCCCTCCAGGCCTCCGGGGATGCACACACACCCTGCTAGAGAGTCCTTCCCAGAAGGGTTTTCGGCGGGTGGGGGGTGCTTGTGCATGAATGAATCATTGCATTGCGCAGACTATTAGTACCAACTGGTCATGGATGGGTGGGCAGTTAGATGGGCAGACAGACAGCCTGCCTGTTTTCAATTAAATGCAGTAGCAGTTGTACAACATACTACTGCAACTTCTTTTTTAAATAAAAAATTGAAATCAACTACCATTTCCTAAGCAGCTCAAAACTATTAAACAACTGTTTGGAGGGTAGCTCATGTCATACGTGGGAGGCTGAAATGTAATGCAGAAATGAGAGTTTTTTTCTAGTTGGCAGCATTGACAGCAACTATAATGTATGACTCTCTTGGATGCAGCATGGCAGAAGCAGGGTGAGGATCATCCAGTGCTATTCACAAGAGAAATTGTTACACATAAAAAAGAGAAGGCAGAATCAAAGATCTCGGGATCGTGGCAGGAAGGAAGGAGGGAGGAAAGGAGGGAAAGACACAGTTTGCTCTTGCAGATTTAATAAGGATTTGTGGGGTAATGTTGTGTAAAGGTGATACAGCTGGATCTTTAATAATAATAACTAGAACCAACTCTCCATATTAACTGACCTTTAAATATTATTGTCCCTTTCAGTTTACCAAAAAGACATTTTCTTCATGAAAGATGTTATTCAACTCTGTTTAAAGATCCAATAGGCTAAAATATGCTAAACTGACATTTAGAATTATCTCATAACACTTTTTTATGATAACTCGTATTATTTCCATGTGATTTGAATGTGAGATTTTCTTAAAATGTATTTTGAAACCATTTCAAATAATAGGCAGATATTGCCTGGACATTCAGGTTATCTGTAATGATATTAGGGCCTTTCTCAACAGCTGAGTAATTACTTCCTTATTACACTCAAGGCAAGTTGAAATCACATGCCCTGCTCAAGATTTAAACCTACATCGCACCAGCAAGGGAAGCATTCAGACTGACATTTTACATACCTAGCTGCATTTTTTGTAATAAGGAGAGCATCTGTGCTATATTGCCTTGATAATCTGTGAAAAGAAGACAACTGGGAGCACCAGAAAAAAATAATCCATTGTGTTAGGTGGGGAAAGGCAGCAGGATTAAATTAGATGTATTGATTCTGCCTCTATTGTAGTCATCTTCCAATGGGCCCATGCAATAGCGGGCCATTGCTTAGGGCAGTGGATCAAGGTGGGCAGCAATGTGTGTAAGCGTGCCAAAGGTCTGGCTGCTGCCCCGAGGGCTGGGTGTATGGCATCGCGCCCTGATGTCCAAAATCCCGCCCCATCCCTCCCAGCAGACACAGCAGTCCAGCGCTCCTCCGCTCCACAGCCACATCACCTGTCCTACCCTCCAGCCCTTTACAGAACCACGCTCCTGATTTTCCTACACTTCTGAGACAGCTTCAGCCTCCAGGTCCACCCTTCCCTGGCAAACACTCCAAGCCCACCTCCAGATGTGTTGGGCATTGCATACCATGCTTAAGAAAACAAGAAACAAACATTTTTCACTCCTTCTCACTCCTGTTCTCCATAAGAGAGAGGAGGGAGGTTCAAGTTCTGCTGCCCTTAAATTGGGTAGAAAGCAGGAGGGGTCGCCCAGCAACAGTGCACAAGCCATCCTTCATTTTTTAAATTCTACATTTTCTTACTCTGCAGCATCTCCTTCTTCCTGGGGGGGTGCTGCCTGCCCCTGGCTAGTGCACATTATAGCCCAGCTACCTCAGCATCTGGTGGAAGAAGGGTCCCTTTCCCCAGGCATCCTTCAGCTCCAAGAGGAGGGAAAATCGGATTGCCAACATGCCAAGAACATGGATAAGTGAAGGCACAGTAAGTAGCACATGATAATAAAGGTCATCTAGCAATCTGCTTTGTCACTCCTGGTTATAGTCTTTCGTAATGAAAGAGAAAGGAATGGTCATTTATGTGACAAAACACTGTTAAATGATTAACAGAAACACACACACAATCAGCAAAGAACTGAAGTGGAACCTACAAAGAAAAACAACCTCTTGTGAGAATTTAGTATTCTTGATTTCAGCAAAAACTAAAGGAACAAAGACAGAAGGGATAAATTAAGTAATAACAGGAAAAGGGCTAATTCAATAAATAAAACCTGTAATATTTTCTAAAAACAAATGCTAATTACAATGCACTCATAAGATGTGCTTTTGTTCAGGTCAGCTCTTATTTCATCCACAATATTTTTAACATTAGTAATCTAAAACAGAAAAACCTATTTTTTAATTGGATATTACAGTTTATTTCAACTGATCTAGCAGCAAAGTATATGGAAAATCTAAACAGAAGACTTCAATAAAATGCTTCAGATAATCATGGCATATCTAGCTGGTGTATAGGTCCACTGTGGAAACACACTATCACTTCTGCATCTTACAGTGAATTATAAAAAGTATAATCTCTTTTTGATTTCAACATTCATTTACTGAGTTCTGGTAAATTCTAGGTCAGATATTATACACTTGACAACAGAAACAACTAATTATGTTAGAAATCCACAGCAATAAGAAAACTGCACAGTAAATACGTTATTTCCAGGCAACAGCAGAAGGTAAGTTTGTATTTCATTTGCTGTGGATTGCACAAGTTGGTAAATGTTTTCTGGCAAGTGTCCTTCAAATTCCAAAAATAATGCATCTATTTTATGGCATTATCTCATTTTCTATTATATTTGTTTATATCTCTGCAGTGAAACCATATTGTTATTAAGGGTATCATTATAATAGAAAATTGCATTAGCTTTTAAAACCCTGTTCTATTTTATGTGTATATAAATAGGAACATTATGATCATGCAAGATTCCCATTTGTCACTGGTATACTCTTTGACACTGCTATAAATGTGAGCAGAGCACAAGCCCTTACCAGGGCTTAAAATACTGCCCCTTTGATTAGCTGCACAGGCATCTTTTTTGCTTTTAGCACACAAAATCTTACCCTGATGGTTATGTACTCGAAAAAGTGCAAGCACTGTGTTTCTCTTTGCCTTTGACCACCAAGATGGGTCTCCATGCATCTCTATTTGTATAGTCTGGCAATAGCAAATCACCCAACATCTGCCAGAGGAGTGGTTTTCGAAGATATTTAGGTGGCTGATGGAAACAAGTTGGCCAATCCTAGGTTCCTGCTGGGGAAAGGTGAGGCATGCTGTCACTCTCAGACAGGTTCCTGAAAGGATATGTGACACCCAAGGCTCTCCTAGGGTGCAGGTTGTGCAATTATTGCTGAAAGTGAAATGCAGAAACCCACTGTGGGCACTGAAGTGCCTCTCCAGGGAGAGGAGGAGCCTAGATTTCCACCTGTAAAGACAGCCCAGCTTGCAGCCCTCAAACTGCAAGCTCAGGAGCAGCCAGCCAGGTTGAGGATAGATGCACAGATCAAGCCAAGGCTGGGTGAGGGGGTCCAGATGCGGTGCAGTACAGGGCACTGTTGCAGTAGTGTCTGCATGCCCGGAAGGGGACCAGGATGCCCTATGTCCTGGCAGCAGAGTGCCATGTCCCCTGGCCACATGCATGCAACACTGTGGTGCTCTGACTACACCCTGAAACTGAGATAAGGCACGCATTTGTTAGGCATAACAAAAATGCCTCAAAAATTATAAGCAAGGCCTTCCATTAATGACAGTAATTAACATTGTGGCAACTTTGGGGGATTTCATGTCACCTGATGACCGATTAAAAGCTGTGAATTTTGAGAGCAAGTCTCTTTTTTTTCCCTGGTAAAGGTGGAATTTAATTTCAGTGTCTTGAAATGTTTTAGAGAGTGCACTTGTGTCTCTTTCTCACTGTCATAACACCCAGGAGTTCAGGGAATGCTATGGCGTGTGATTACAGGGCAGTTCCCAGACGGATACACCATGTAATCAGGGCTGATGTATAGTACTACACTCTGAGAAAACCCAGAAGAGTCTGGTCTAAAAAGTTCTCTGAATCAGGGTAATTACAATATTAATCACAATCCATTGAACTAAAGTGGAGTTAAATACAAATTTTCTGTTTATATAGTAAGCGCTGAATGACAGTAAGTTAGCAACAGCCATTTTGGTCTGGTTTAACTGCCTAACATCTGGAGAACATTATTAGAGTCATCAGCCATTTGGCCGGTGCCCAATATGGAAGCAGTTTTACCCTTTTTTCTTTAAACATCAGCGCAGCATTGCCGAAACACGCGTATTTCTCTTTTTCCGTTCTTGAAACATTCTCTTAAGTAGTTTCAATATTGTAGAATTTAGATGGGATAAGCCACTTGTTTCTGTTTAGAAAGCAAACAAAATTGGATCAAAATAAGAGGCCAATTTTAAACATCTAATTTAAGCAAAGATAGTGCTGCTTATGAGAGTCCGTGGTAAAGGCAGTTGTTTCAGCTATTTAAACAAAATAATTACATGGCATTTCACAGTATAGAAGAGACAGATTACTAAAAAGATGAAAACTGTAGGCCCTTGTTCCTATATAAATATGTACACATAACCTATCAGTGGTTACTACCAAATTTATATGAAGTGTCATTTGGTCTTTATTACAGTTGCTGTGCTTGAAAAGAACCTCTTTACTTATGAAGAATCCTTTCTTTTTTCTTTTTTTTTTTTCCTATAGTAATGAAAAAACACAGTTGTCAGCATAATACCCTGACGTTCAGGATACCAGCCTGTCTCTACTGGAGTCAGATGTGAAAATAAATAGATATTAAACTGTCAGTCAATGAAATTACAAAGTCAAGAGCAGCTCTAGCTGCGATCCTGTGTGTTCTGTTTGATGGACACAGGTGTTTAAGTGTTATGAAATCCAGCAGAGCCTCGCAGTGAATAATGCACCTTCCAGCAGTCCTGCCTTAGCCAAAAGAACTGCAGTGAGCTCCCCTCTCACCCTGAGGCCCCCAAGGAATCGATGTGCCCTAAGAAGGGGGCAAGAAAGGCCTCCAGGTTTATCGGAACTAAAATCTGACAAGTCTTAAAGCCTGCGTTATGGCATATGTTGAGGAATTGAAGCTATACTCCTTTGAAACTGTGAAGGTTAGTCCCACTGGCTTTGCATACAAATCTAAGGCAGATGCCCAAAATCCACATCATTTATTTATTATTCATAAGGCACTTAAAGTCAATCATCTGTCACTAATAAACATTAACACTATTAAAAATTAATGATCATCCTACAGCATGCTGAGACAGATTCTTCTTTCTGTTTGATGAGTATTGGAGCAAAGTACATCGCTTTCATTTACTGACTCTTAAAGTGTTTATGCTTTGTATAATGCTGTTACTTCAGCTCCGCCTCCAAACACAAGTGACCCCTTTCTCTTGGGATGCCAAGAAATGATCAGTCTCGTGAGAGAAGCTTGAAAGGATGGGCTTAGATACAAATATGTATCTGCAGAGAAGAAAAATAAATCATGGATTTAAGGTTATCACACAGCACAAGCCTTTGTGATTACAAGGCTTTCTGTCTCTTTTTCCACTCTCTGCTAAATAGTACAACGTCTGTGACAGGGGACACATGTCCCTGTGCTCTCTGCTGTACCGGAGGGTCCCAGCTCAGGCACCGTACCACAAGTGGACAATGAGGCTGGAAATAACAGCTCTGACGAGACTACCTGAGAGTTTCACAAGCTGGAACAAGAAAAGGCTTCCTGAAGAGCAACTCAAAAAGGTAACTTCGCCAAAGGTCTGCTCAGTGTCGCAGGGTAGTTTCTTCTCTTAGTGGGTGGGAGCCAAAGCCCACTGCTAGAGACGAAGAAACAGCTTGCACCTTAACCCTCAAAAGGACATTCCCTCTAAAAGTAAAAATGATCCTAGACCCTTCATCTTTTGTGTTCACATTTTCAAATACAAATCTTGGGGAATACATTTTCCCCTTACCTTTATCATGTTTCTGTGTTGCACAGGCAGAACTTGTAATTCAGCACTGTTTCCTAACGTGCACGGATCATGTTTTGCCATGCTCCTCATTTTAGCAATTACTTAATTGGGGGGGGTGCTGTAAGTATAATATAAATAAGCACTTGATACACAGTTGATTCTGTTAAAACGTAGATTAATAAATCTAACTAAACCTGCACTAAAGACCAGTGTAGTAGCAGAAGAATAAAGACCAGTATAGTAGTAGAATTAAGTGACTGCAATCACCATGTGTCCTTCCTCATTCATGTTTCATGTGAAATAATTAATCAAGATTTGCAAAGAGAAGCTATTAGAGCTAGAAATGTACCAACCAGCTGGAAAAACATGATGCCACAGGACCATATGCACTCTGCTGAGGACTGGGAAGGGTTTGTATTACATATGTGCTACCTCCATATCAGGTGTTACCATTACAAGTGAAACTTGGGGCTGTTAGAAAAATGTTGTAATCCAAAACTAATTCTGCCTTTCAGGGTACAGCAAGTCAAGAAGTAGTGAGAACTCCCTGAAATGCCTTCAGCAAGACCTAAAGAAAACTTTTTTCAGATGCTGCAGAGCACGAGGGACTAGTTCAGTGCCTGGTCCATCATTTTTACATTTGCACATCTCCCACCTTCTGCAGAACCATACAATGGTGGACAGCTCTATGACTCGTGACTAGGGAACTGAGACCTGGTCCTACAGTCACACCCACCAATAAGCCCCACAGAGCCTGCAATTAAACAGTTTTTAACAGAATTAAGGTACACAGCCTCCTAAATCTCAGGCTGAAGACTGCTCTGAACAATACTTTTAGTCATACCACTTTGTCCTGATGCCCGTTCTCCACTGCCAACAGACTTCTTCCTAATTTGCCTCATTTTTATCTTAGCATTCATGCACTGTCAAGCCAAGTTACTCTTATAAGGAGAGTGGGAATTACAGTCAAGAAAAAGATATATTAAAGCATCATTATTCAAACATAAAAATGCAATGAAAATGTTAACCAGCTTTCCCTAAGGTGAAGGTGTTTATTGCTACGTTTTTGCAGCACAATTACATTCAAACAGACAAACGCTAGCTTAAAATAAAACATTTATTTTCCTGAATCTACCTAGAAGAAATGGAAAAACACCTTGAAAGTAATCTGCTTCATATCAAATACCCTAAAAGCTTTCCTATTAAAACCATTAGATTTTTAAAAACAATTTTTAGAAGACCAGGCAGCTAAAGTACAGTGCCTTATTTTCCCTTCTTCAATATGAATACCTTGCACTGACTTTCTGCTGTGGGTAAGTCTGGAGTTTATATTCCTTTCTAAAACAAAATCCAATGCTTTTTTACATTATGCTGTGCAAGCTACATTTCCTTAGATTTACTGCAGTCAGCACAACAGAGACACATGGCTTCCAGCAGACAGGTGTATATGGGGTGGCTCATGCTCCTGACTGCTGCCCTGGAGCAGCTCCCCAGATCACAGGGGCTGGGAACTGCAGGACATGACAAGTGCTTCACATGAAGCTGAACTGTGTTTCTGATGGGGCAATGATAGGCATGGCACAGCCTTTTGCAATACCATCAGCAGAGGTGTTGGACAAGGTGACAGTGTCCATGGCACAGTGAGCCTGAAAAGTTGCTCGCTGGCACAGCCCCTTCCTTTCCTAGCCTGCCCTTGCTGCAGGGCTTCAGACCCCCAAATGGGGTCTCCCAGCTGTCCTGGCTGTTCCTCTCCCCTCTGTTCTTAGGCAAGTCACTCAGGTTGTCACCTTCTTCCCACCTGAGCAGACACAGATGCCCTTTGCCTCCCAGACAAAAGCAAGGCAACACTGCTCCCAGGGCCCATCTGGAGGTCCACCAGAAGCCATACAGATTACATACAGCCAGGGACCTCATGTGGGCTTCTGGCACAAACGACTCCATGAAAAACCTGGATCATAACAGCAGGAGGAGATGTGGCCCATACTGGACCACAAGAAACAGCAACTCTGCAGCACCAGTATTTATAAACACAACTGAGGGCTGCTATCTGTCTCTTTCATATGATTGCTGGACCACAGACTATGGGCCATCTGCCTACAGTCTATTATCACAATCTGTGAACAATTATAGATAGGATATTTCATCTTAGAAAATGACAAAGTTAACAAAAAAGGCACTGAAAAAAGCCAAAAAACAATCAAAAAGCAAGCAACAGAACTGCAGTCAGCCATTGCACAGAGTCCCATTTGCCAGCCCTTGAACCCAGCAGCACTTCATTCCCAGACCCACCACCAGCACATCAGCTGCCCCAGAGCAGAGATGATTTCTGCTGCTGCTGAGGCCACAGCGGGTGCCAGCTTCAGCCCTACTCCTGTAAATGAAAGTGCCTGACCACACTCTCCAAGACCTAAGAGCACTATTGTGCTGCCTGTGCAGCCAGCTCACTGTGAGCAGGAGGTGTGAGGGCAGTTATAGTCAACGTGGTACTGCCCCAAAGGGAAATGTCCCAAACCTCTTCCACAGCTGGCAGCTGAGCTTGCACCAGAATTGCCAGCCCTTCTTCAGGCTGCCCTGTTTTTGTCCGCTCCATCACCATCCTCCCCTCCCCTGTGCCATGATGGAGCTGCGGCTGGCAGCGGACCCTTGCACCCCCAGCCAGCTGCATCCCATTGGGGTCGCACAGGGCTGCAGCAGGAGACAGAGTGCTCCAGGGGCATGGCACAACTGTAAAGGCAGGGGGAGCAGACAAAAACTTACCACTCCTGGTGTTTGATCTGTGATGCTGCTGCAGAGAAAGCTGGGGAGATGGTAGCTGCTTCCTGGGTGCTTGGTTTGCTGTTGCTGAATGGAGTGTGGTAATGTGTGATCAGCAGGAGATGTTGTTTGTCAGTCCTGCCTGTTCCCCACCTGCAGACCACGGATGCAGCAAGGGAGTATACCTCTCAGAGGAGACTGCTGAAACCCTAAGCAAAAAATCCCTTCTGGGATGAGGCTGTTCACATGAGGCTGGGGAAAGGCTAGGTCTTGGGATTTTACCCTGTCCTCATCCTTGCCTCTATTACATGGGCATCACCTTGGAGCTGAGCCTCTCTACCCACAGCCCACCCTCTGACTCAGGACAGCTTGGATCCAGACTGAGCAGACTCTGGTCCTCGGCATCCCTAGGATGTTGCCTTCAGGCAGCCAACAGCTGATGCAGGGAGAAGGTTTCCTGAAAATGCCATGGTCCCTTCCACTCATTGATGGTCAGGGTGGGAACAGGCAGGAGTCCTGCGTACTGAATGGTCCAAAGAGAGCAAAAGGCAACTGACTGCTGCCCAGTGCTGAGTAGTGTGAGGGTGAGATGTGAGGCTGCCGCTTCCACTGGATAATCCCAGTTCAGTTGGTGCTGTGGTCCTGGCTGGGGCTAGGGACATGTGTGCTCTGGCTGGGAGGTGAGGGTGTAAAGCCCTGACACCACTGGAGCCCTGCTTTCCCCAGGTTTCTGTGTCATGCTTCGGCAGACACTGACAGACAGGACAGGGTAACTACAGCTGCTGGGAAGGCAGTATGGGACAGCACCACTGGGCTGAGCCAGCACAGTCCAGTGGAGAACACTTAAAGAGCAACAAAAACTGCACATGCAAAAATCCTGCATCAGTCTTCAGCATAGTCTGAGTAATTAGTGGTTTCTTATAACAGGGAAACGGTACAGAAAGTAAAAATTCAACTGTCTTAAAACAACAAATACTCTCAATTCATTTCTAATTTATGCATTCTTGTCATATGAAAGCCACTTGCTTAAACTGCTTTTGTATCTATTTGCAGTCTATTCAGACACACAATGCTCAGTAGGGGTCTGTCTCCATGATTCATTGGCTCAGATTTCCTATAGAGTTTACATGATGTCTACTAAGCCCCATACAGTTTTGTATCCATTATAACCAGGGACAAGCAAGCAGGGCTCAGGAGGCTGAGCATCCATCTAAGAATAGCTTCCTGTCTTCTAGCTCTCTTCACAACAAATGAACAATGGTTACATTTTACAGGCTAGCACTGCATGGTGAGGGGAAATTATAGGAACTTGTCTGAGTTAAATAAGGGAAGAACAATTTAGAGTGAAGCTCCTTAAATGAGCAGGTCAATAACTAGTTTACTGAGACCAAGGCACATAGCTAATGAGAGAATAAAGAATTATTCTTGTCAAGAGAGAAAAAGATGCTGCCCTGGTTTTGTGCTAAATAATTACATTCATTATGTTTAGGACAGCCCTGCAAGTGGTCTTTTGCACTAGTAAATTCATTAGCAAAGCTAATGGGCAAACTACTATTGGGGCAAATTTAAACGATTGCAATAGGATGGATGGCAAAGATGGGGAAAGGTAGTATGAGAGCTAAGAGCCAAAGTAAGCTTTAAGTATAATTGAATTTATCTTCTCATCAACTTTAAGGCCTCCTTCTGGGCTTGAAACAAGGAGGGGAAAAGCCATTGAAATGAAAGGATATTCACTTGATTGGATTTGTTGCTAGCTTTTCCAGCTTACCAAGCTATCTAAACTGACCTCCTGACACATGACAACAATTATAAATCCAACAAAAATTAAAACATTAACTAAATTGCCTCAATGTTTCCAATTGACAAAGGATCCCAAATGTGTCAGGAAGCCATCTCCCCACCAGAAACACTGAAAAAGTAATCAAGCTTTGAATTTACCCAGAAGTTCATGAAACTCCGCTGGGCAGCAGGAAGGTAGGCTGCAACATCTCTAGGCAAGAGTCACGGTTGCACATGGGCTGCAGAGGAGGGCCACCTCCCATGGCTTTGGAGAGCAGCAGCATGTGGCTCCGTGCGAGGCGCCGCAGAGCAGTAGCGGTCCTTCCTGAAGGGTAGCGGTGGCAGTGGTGGTGCTCCCTGCCTGCTCAGGGTGCAGTCCTCCTGTCAGCACAGCCTAGGTTCAACATGCCACACACATACACGGGGCCATCAGCCCTCGCTGGTACTCTGATTTGGGCTGGCCACATATTTCTGCAGACACCATCAGCATTAGGTATGCTTAAGTAAGATTTTCTTTACAGATACATTTTTAAATAAAGAGGTTAGAGTCCAATAAAATCACTGGAGGAGCTGTGGGCATAAGTACCTCTTCTTTAATCATGCTCTGCCTAGACCGTAATCACAGGTGCTTTGTAGATACAAATGCAGCACATTGAGGTGAGCCTAGAAAATGACTGAAATCAATTCAGTGAGTCTGTGGAACACAGCAGTAACACGTGTAGGACAGAGCAGACCACCAACAGTGCTTATGGTAGTGTCTCACGTTGACCATCATCTCCAGGCAGGGCTACACAGCCCCCCCACCCCACAGGGCTGCCTTCACTGAAAACTGGGTTATAGGGGAATGGAGACAACTCCTGTCATTGGGCTTTGGTTGAAAAAGCAGAAGGGATTTTTTTAATTTTTTTTTGTAATGGTGAAGCATTTTTTAGCATTTTAAAAGTGAGATTCTAAAGTGGGTTTTTTTTTCCTAAAAATAACTTTACCACTATGAAATGAAAATGTGTTATGACTGAAAGAAAAAAAAAAAAGACTTACTAAAAAAAGAGGAAAAAACCCATCAAATATTTAAGCTTTTTGCTTTGGATGTAGAACAAAAATACCTTTTTTTTGTTATTGTTAAATTTGTAAAAAACTTATTAAGCTGTCTGATTCAGGTTCAACTGGGTTGGGTTCAGTTGTGCCACTGAACCAAAAAGCTGTTATACATCATATCTGCATCTAGCTGTTTTAAACGTATGCTCGGAGTATTAGCTAAAGGTGTCCACAAAGAAGCTTTTCAGTAATTGAATTTGGGAAAGACAGAAAAGAAGTAACTACAATGAACCCCGTATCTGAAAGAAAAAGAGAAAAAAAAAATAGGGGAAAAAAAAAAATCTTCTTTTCCAAGTGGAAACGGGAATAAATGTTCTTGACTACTGCTGCAGCCTGAAAAGCCAGAAGGAGCCTGAGGCTCCACAGCAAACCTAGTTTAGAAACCTCCTCAACTTATCTCTTATTTCTTCTGGCTAGTTGCTTTATCCAGTCCACTTAGAAATTCAGGATCTAACTCTCAGTGAGAAACTGGAAAGACAGATATATTATACGTCTGAAGGAAGACATCCAAAGAATTAAGCATCTTTACCTAAATAGTAGGGAAACGCTTGCCACCTTTGTCATTTCAGTGAGAGTTGAACCCTTCCTTCCAGCCATCATGGTCCACCTCCCCTGACAACAGGTCCAGACTGCATCGGCTGCGACACAAAAAGCTGCTGGAGATCCCAAAGCATCACAACACCTCTGTCTGTTGCCAGAAGAAAACCAGCAATTGTCATCCTTCTCCCCTCATTTTTTCATGCATCTACAGCCTTCAAAACCAGACTGAAAAGGTGCCAAAAAAAATGAGGTCTCTAGACAGTGACAAAGCTTCCTTCCAGTTATTATATTAAGTAATGCAAACACATTTAGAGAGTCTAAAAGTTCAATTACATGGCTGTCCAAGTGTTATGTTCAGAAAAGTGACTATAAAAATGTCATCTTGTTCCTGCACTTATCCGCTTCCTCAAATGCCTGCTCTCTTGTCAATGTCCATTTCACTCATTAATGCTAATGGGAACCAGGTATGCCAATCAGAGAAGACTGGTCCCTTAAGCTATACCTATTTTGCCTGCTAACAAAGCAAACTTTTTATCACAATAAGCAAGAGAAAGCCAGCACAGGTGTGCCACTGTAATATGCATTATACTTTGCCTCATGCTGTGCCACCACTGGTGAAGCTTTATTCTCATTCCAGAACTTCCACACTTGCTGAAGGTTAGTGATGAAGTACAGTGCAGGTCATAAACAACTGAGCTTCATTTTCCACAACCAGACAGAGCAGCAGGACCTTAGGAAAAAAAAAATTATACTAGCTTGTAAGTGGAACAATTTAATATGGAAGTAACTGATGGCAAATAAATGCAAAATGCCAAGGCAACTTCTCTGTCACTAGCTGTAATCTGTTCCTTCCATTTCTTTAAAAATCAAAGCTAGTGAACTAGATTTTATTCAATCCTACCAAAGAAATCAATTTAGGTTGTGAAATATACCCTTAAGTAGGGAGAACACTGTGCTCCTTCCTCAGAAAAACCTTTTCTACAGACAGTGCACTGGTAAGGTCTAAATACATCCAGCTACGGCTAAGATTTTCCAGCCATGTAGCTGGATACACTCTACACTGCCATCCTTTGACAAAGTCATTTGTGTGGTAAAGTCTCCTCAAAACAGCAGAGCCTAAATGATACAAATGCCAAAAGATACAAATGCCAAAACATTTCCTTGTCTCGTTTCTTCAGCTACCTTCCAAGTGCATAGGTTGTTTCTCCAAACATGTGATGCTTTCACACATGCTCTGAACAGCCACCTCTTTTTTAAATAACATGATCATCCTTGTTATCTACTGCAGCTAGTGGTCCTTAAACCTGGTCTCTTCTAGCAGCTAAGATTTCCTGCAGCAAAAAAGATTTATTGCTTATGGACTCCCATTGACAGATGAATGCAGTCTCAGTGCTGCATCAGCAGCAGATTTGAGTCTTTTATCAATAGGTTTAGCTATAGAAATCTATGTGTAGCACGGAGAAGCACTAGCTCCAAACAAAATCATGTTGGAATTGAAGAAACTGGTGAAAAGACACACAGTTTAAGTGTGATTTCTGGGCAGAACAGCAGTGGAGCAGGGTCTGAGGCAGGCGGTGTCATCTCCATGCTCAGAGGTTCAAAAGAGCAGACTGGATGAAACTCTTAAGAAACCTGGTCTGGCCTCATGGTTGACCCTGCTTTCAGCAGGAGTTGGACCTAAGCCCTCCTGCAGTCCCTTCTCAACCAAGCTGGGACTGTGGGACATGAGATCTCACTTGAAATTGTACCACCATCTTCAGCCACCCACAAGTTGAAGAAGAAATTCTCATGCTGCCCCTTCCCTGAGAGCATGGCATTTTGGTACACCCACAGACCTCTTGTGAATTCCTTCCTGCACATTGTTCTGCTCTAGCAGACAAAAGCCCACATATTCCTATCTTACTTTTCACAGTCCTTCTTTCCTAGGAGCCTGTAGGCTTTTAGCGGTACAAACTTACAGGTCTTACAGGGCCTCACTGGTCTTTCTCATAGGTTTGTCAGGACAGAGAGTGCTCTGAAGGGAACAGCAACAGACACCTCTGATCTTAGTTTCCAACCTTTCAGGATTAGTATTCTACATTCACTGCTATTTATACCCTCTAACTTCTTGATACCTATGGCTGAGTGAACTTGTCTAAAACCTCTCCCTGGTTTATGAGCGTGGATTCAGTTTTTATGTTCACTGACTGCTAATGAAGCATCTTCCTGCCTCAGTCCTGCATAAAATTAGGTACCTACTGTAAAACACTCCTCCCTGCTGCTTTTCATTGATTGCACAGGGGATTAGGATCTGGCAACCATCAATAACAGCCATGAAGAGATGCTCACTGCTCTCTTGATCTTATAAAGTTAATTTAGATATTGCAAGCGGTCAGAACATGGCTTAGCGAAAGGAAGAAACCCTTCTCAGTGAAATAGTACCAGTAAGGATCCTCAAGATCGGCATGGAGCTGGACCTCAGCAGATCTGAGCAAAATGCCAGGTAGCACCAGTGCCCAGACACACCATGACCCTGCCACTACTCACTGACCCTTACTCACTATTTCCTGTTTCTGAAAGGACCTTGTGAAAGGACAGCAAGCATAGAAACTCATGCTTCTTTACAGTGTCCACCGTACAGTACCTTCAGCTTAAGCTCTGCTATGTAGCCAATGCAAAATAAACTGAGCAGCTCCCCCAGACATATCTCAGTTGACTTAATTCACCTGCTTTGGAAGGGGAGGACACAGAACTACAGCACACAGATTTTCCTATGTGCGGAGCCAGGCTATGGGCTCAGAGGACCTAGGGAAGGAGCTCTTACTCCTTCTTACTCTGCCGTGCAGGTGAGAAGACCAAACTACAGCTCAGTTTTCCACCATTGCAGGTCTATGGGAAGAGCAAAACACAGCTAATGAGTTTTGACATCAGTCCTACATTGGTGATGGAAAAGCTGGCTAGCACATCTGTGGCTGAATTTTGTTTAATGTAACAAATTATACAACAATTGTATGTGATCTATATTCTTGGCCTTTAAAACCAAGGATAATCTATGGCTTTTAAGATTTCAGTTTATCCTTAAACAATATTAATGGCTGTCCACAGCAGACGCAGATTTATGAGAGGGGAGAAGACTGGAAATTTCTCCATCTAACTGCCTACCTGTAACTAAGAAATTAGCATTCTTCCCAATAAAAAAAAAAAGGATTAGGTTAATTAGGTGAGCATTGAACAATTGAACATCATTTCTATTGTGAAAAGGCATTTTATAAAGAAATATATACACAACCCCACCTTGCCGGAGTCTGATAAAAAACGAAGGAGAGTACAGTACATACCGCCAAATGGATGACGACTTCATATAACTTGTTCTAAAAGAAAGCAGCCTGTTGTTTACTGCATTTATCGACAATCTGTGAAAGTAGACCAGAAATCAGCCTAATTACCAGAGTGCCAGTTGTGCTTGTTAACACCAGCTTTGTGACCAAATGTTATTCCACAGTTGTCACATCACAAGAAGGTTTCATTACTAACATAATAGTGAACAAGATCACATGCCTGGCTATTGATTGATCTGCCACACAAAGGAAGGACGTTGTTGTCTCTATTATAACCAGTTACATCTTTGTCTGCCTGTATAATATGCACAGGAATGTATCATGAGCAGTTGCTGCAGTGTTTCCTAATTTCTGCCTGTTAGCCCATTAACAGCCCATTAGGATTTGCAGACTTTACCACCAGAAAAGAAATGACCTTGCCATAATTCTATCTTGTACAATCTTCAAAAAAATTGTTTTCATCAGCCTTCCTGCAATTAATCCTACAAGGATTGAGACTTACTCAACATTTGCTTTATAAATATATAATTTCTGCCAAATCAAAAGATATTTTAATTTTTTCCAGACACAATTAGGTAATACTGCAGGAACAGTAGAAATATTAATCATTACTGCAGTTGAATGGCCCTGAATGAACTGTATCTTAGACCAGACAAATATGCTGCTAACAAGCATCTTGGACAAAATGAACTAACATTGACCCTCAGACCATCAAGATATTGCTTTCCATTCACTGACCAGTCATAAGCGCAAACAACAGCTTTCAGGCCTGTCGTTAATATTAAATTGAACAATCTTGTTTATTTTTCTATGAACTCAATAAATATTATAATATAAAAGTGGATTTGTTTATCATTGTGAGCCTACAGAAAAACAAGCATGCCTCATCATCTTATCTGATGATGAATGATTTATCAGGCAGAACGTGAATCTGCTTCTAACTGAGTCTATTTTCCTGTTTATGCTTGTTGAACAGATACAATTTAATGAAGAATATAAAGTACTTAAAAATCTGTCTACCATTAATAGTTTAATTAAACTGACATGTACTTCAAAAACAGAGAGACAGAAAACATTAATTTTGGTTATAAAGGGCATGGCATTATTAAAGTGCAATTAAAAACAACATTCACTTACAATTAATAGCTAAAACAATTTAATTACTTAACATTTGATTGTCAGTTCTGGCTAACTTAGCCATCCCAAGGTAGGTATGTTCTTTGATCTTCTTATAAAGTGTATTACATGGCTGCCATCACACTGCAAAATTCCAAGCACAAGCTAACAAGTTGCTCCCAAGCAGTATCTCACTGTAAATCCCCTGACAAACATCTCTCTGTGTTATTGTCCCCTGGTGTTTCCCATGGCAGCCAGTCACAAGTGGTGTTCCTCAGGGCTTGGTGTTGGGACCATTTCTGTTCAACATCTTTATTGATGATCTTGATAATGACAGAGTGTATCATCAGTAAATTCGCAGAAGACACCAAGTTAAGCGGGAATGGTGATCTGCATGAAGATAGGGAGACACAACAGAGTGACTTGGACAGATTGGATCAGTGGGCTAACGGGAAGAGCTTCAACAAGGCCAAGTGCCAGGTCCTGCACTTGGTCCACAATAACCCCATGCATCACTACAGGCTTGGGGAGGAGTGGCTGGAGAGCTGTCTGGAAGAGAAGGATCTGGGGCTTCTACTTGACAAGCAGCTGAACATGAGCCGGCAGTGTGCCCAGGTGGCCAAGAAAGCCAATGGCATCCTGGCTTATATTAGAAATAGCGTGACCAGCAGCAGTAGGGAGGTGATAGTCCTCCTGTACTCTGCACTGGTGAGGCCACACCTGGAGTATTGTGTCCAGTTTTGGGCACCTCAGTACGAGAGAGATATCGAGGTGCTGGAGCGAGCACAGAGGAGGGAAACAAAGCTGGTGAAGGGCCTGGAGAATAAATTCTATGAGGAGAGAGATTGAAGGAGCTGGGACTGTTTAGTCTGAAGAAGAGAAGGCTGAGGGGAGACCTCATCAGTCTCTACAGCTACCTGAAAGGACATTGTAGAGAGGTTGGTGCTTGTCTCTTCTCACAGGTAATTAGTGACAGAACAAGAGGGAATGGCTTTAAACTCCAACAGGGGAGGTTTAGACTGGACATTAGGAAAAAAAAATTTACAGAAAGAGTGGCCAGACAGTAGAATAGGCTGCTCAGGGAGGTGGTGGAGTCACCATCCCTGGATGTGTTTAAGGGTCGTTTAGATGAGATGATGGGGGATATGGTGTAGGAAAGAACTTTGTATAGTAGGGCTGATGGTTGGACTCAATGATCCCAAGGGTCTTTTCCAACTTGAATAATTCTATGTCCTCGAGGTGGCAGTTCCCAAAGGATTCCTCCCTGACCTCTCCACTGGGGCAGGTAACAGCCTCCGCTGAGGCTGGTGCAAATTCTAGGGGCTGACAGGTGAGTTGGCTCCTGGCTTTGGGATCATTTTTCCCTGGTAAAAGCACTAATTTAGGTCCCTTGGACAAACCACTTATTTTCTTCCTCAACTTCATGTGTCTTACAGGTCTTTCCTTCACACTTGACAAATTGATCAACTGGCTCAGAAATTATTTGAGGGAAGGCACTGGAAAAGAGGAGCAAAGAAAAGCAGCTCAGCAACACAGGGCTCATTTTGCTTGGAAACAGGAAAAAAACCCCTGTCCTGTCAAATTCAAAGTTAAAACCTGAAGATGCAAAGGGAGAGTCTGCCAAAGAATTGTTGCAGGACTACTTCCCAGAAGCATAAATCCTTCTTGAACAAAGCAGCAATGAAAATGTCCCTGAAATTCAGCCTGCATAAGAACATAGCAACAAAAACATTTAGAAAGTTCATTAGAATTTCAGGGTCAGAAGAAAATACAGACTTAAAAGACAGGGCTAGTCTGAGAAGAGGGATTCTGTTCCATAAGATATTTCAATACTGCCAGAGATATACTGAGAAGAAAAGTCAGCATTTTGAAGCTTTTCACCAAAAGCAAGACGGACCTATCCCTCAGTAGGCAGGCACCCTACTGCAGAGCCATCCATCTGTGATTGGAGTAACCGTGTCTGGATTACACCGTTAGCCAATACACTGGCCACTGGACAGCTGGCTCTTCTGGGATACATGCGTGAAGAAGTTTGGTTTCAATGATTTTCCTTTGAAAATTTATTTAATTGAACAATTCTCAATAAACATTGCTTTAATAGCAACTAAAGAATACCAAGTGCTACAGTTTTCTCCATGTGGGCAGAATGTCACAGCGAGTACCATGGTTCTCAGCAGGACTTCACAGATCTCAGAAGTTTGCTCTTACAAGGAGATTTCAGGATTAACATCCTACCAACTAAGCACGCTTATTCCTGAACACAGCCTGGAGCAGAAATTGTTTCAGGACTATTTAACTAATTCCTATAAATTTGGTTTATTCGTTTCCTTATTAGTTGAGGTGTGTGGAGTGTTTGCAACTGTTCCCATAAATCACAACATACAGTACTCTATTACTTCCCCAGGAGGAAAGGAGGGAAAAAACATGATAAAATCAGGGGGAGAACAACCCAACAGCGCAGTTAAAATATTCACAAAAGCTTCTTTCATACCTTTTTATCAATCCAGAGTACTATAGCCCTTGTCATACCACCTGAAGGGTGCTGACTGACTTCTGAAGTCCAGGAGAAGTCCTTCTGCACATACTGCAGGTGGCTGAACCAAGCTGGAACCTCCAACATTAGAGAAAAGAGTGCACTGAGCCTGGGTCTGCCTTGCAAGGAGTGTTTCACATCTGAAACTTAGACCAGGGCTCCAGACCTTTATGTCCTGCTGTAAGTCAGACAAATGTGCAGCAGAGGATGGCACCTGGGCCTCCGCTGGTAGGCTAATTTACTGGAAAGCTGCTTGGGGTAAAAATGTTTTTGTTCATATTTTCATAGAGAGCATTTTAATGACAGAATACTTTTTACATTGCACCTGTATATAATCTATAAACATTAGAATACAGGTAATCAGTACAAAACAATCTATTTCTGCACTTAAATTTCTCCATTTAAAAAAAAAATATTAATCTTTATTTTAATCTCTGCTAAATTTAAAACTTAGATTTCTCTGTGGATAAATTTAAAGAAAGAGGGAAATAGTAAAGGGTGGGAGTTAGTAGGATTCATTAAAAAAACAAAACGTAAACAGTGTCTGTCTTTACCTTTTTTCCTCTAAAGAGTATTATAATAATAGTTTTATTTTCAATGCAGCCATTAAGCCTTCCACTTTCACATAAAAACCACCTGCACTGACACAGCTTAGGCTTTGAATTCAGACAAGTTATCCCCAAAAGAGTAAATATATTCATAAATGGTCAGAGCTAAAGCATTTCAGCACACCAGAAGAAATTATTATGAGAATGGATGTTCATTTGAAGATCTTGTGAGGAATTCAGCAACTGAAGTACTGAGTATTCACTGGGGAGGTACCAGATACCCTCACCGTAAAGTTAAGAGCTAATTTTACACCAAGCCAAGCAGGGAATGGTGGCTATTAAGGGTTTTAAGGCTTTTAAAGGTTTTGGCTCTGCAATCTCTAACCACATTAAAGTCTTGTTCACACTCTTTTCGAGATCTGTAACTGCGATGTGATTGCAGCATAATATAGACCACCAGAGTAGGTAGAATAGAGGATTAAGTCTGGAAACACATTTGAAAGTAAACTAAGAGATATGGAAAGCCTATATACTATCGGGTATAAGCTAGAAGTAAAATCACTTGTGCCTGAAACAAGCTTCTTTGCTTGCATAAGAATTTCTATCAGATTGCTAGCCACACTAGTAATCAGATGTTTGCACGTATAGAACAAAAAAACCAGGTAATTACTGAGCGTTATTTTCCTCATGGTTTATTCACTGTTATGTGACCAATGCAGCCGGGAAGTCAAATAGTTTATGAAATACTGTATTAATTGACCACGAGTTTTAATCTTTTCTTTAAAGACAGAATACTGCTTATCATTTAATATTTTGTAAATATACATATACATATATATATATATATATCAAACTTTACCCATTAAGACTATTTTTTCAGATTTTTTTTCATTTTTCTTACAAGTCTACAGTTCTTTAGTAAACTGCTGCTTATGAAATTATAGTTTAATCTCTATTTCTTTTTTTAAACAGTGCAAAATCACATTAAAATACTATGATCTTCTAATTAAGGCTTTCCCCACATAAGACAGGCAAAGCATGTCTGAAGCATTGCCTAACATAGGGCCTTTAAGAAAAAACCTCCCAAAATATGTGGTTGTCTAGATGAATTTGCAAATGAAATCAAGGCATTCGGTGTAGATTTTGTTATTATTGTGTTTAAATTAAGCTTGAAATGACACACAACAGAAATAAAAATGAGAGGCAGAGCAGGGTATTGTTTGATTTCTGAATATTAAATGTAATCAAAAGGTAATAGTACTTATAGATTTTCCATATACAAACAGATTTATGGAACTGATAAAAAACATTTGCTCATTGAGCTTCAAAAATCTGGATGGTTTCTTCTGTGAATAATCAAATATGTTAACTCAGGCAGCTTCTTTGGTTCAGTGCTACAGAAATAATGGATTTATATTTAAAGGGCTACTATTGGTTAGGAGTCATACTTTTTAAAAAACAAGTAACTTTACCATAAATGTCATTTCAGATAATGAGACAAAATATAATGTAAAAAATAAACCAAGTTCACAGCTGATAAAAACAGCAAGTTGGCAAGTTTCATTTTTGTTGCTAATCAATTTTACTTTCAGGTTTGCATACATGAGAATAAAGTTGCGACACCTGAAAGCAATAGTAATTTACTTTTACAAATTTGTTTCTTTATATATTTCATTTTTATAATTTTATGAAAATGCTTCTGTTAATTTGAAGTTCCTGGGGAGCATTTTTCAGTTCAGAAAAATCTCTCAATTGAAATTCAGCATCTCTGTTTACTGTAAGTAACCTGCTCTTTCAATAAGAGAAGGAAGTTTATTGACCCAGCGTTTTCTTGCGATAGCTTTTCAAAAATTACTGTTTGCACGGTTTTATATGTTAAGAAAATCAGCAAAATTGTACTGCAAATTTTAGGGGCCCCAGTGCCTTCTCAATATGCATGATGTCTCTTCTCTGCTTCTGTGTCACAAGAATGCTAAATAAGGAGAGAGAAATCCCTTCCTTCAGAAAAAACAACAAAAACCCACAAAAAAACCCCCACAAAAACAAAACACCACCCTTAAAATACTAGATCATGTCAAAACTGTGGGAAGAGGTTTCAGATACTATCAGCTGTGGTTTTATATTCATGTTCTGCTTGCCAATATTTTGGGTAGTATTCTGAAGCTGACTTTTGATCCTTTAAGTATCGCCTATCCCCTAGGCTCAGGTTTGACTCAGTATTGGAAATGCCAGGACAACAGCTGGATGAAATTTCACAAGAGTAGCTTTTCCTGCAGTATTTTAAACTAGTCTGAATTGAGAAAAGCAGGGAGAAAATAGAAAATATAAACACAGAAATCAGACACAGTAAAACCTGGAAGGGGAACATGGAAAGCAGAACGGGAGCGAGGAAATACACGTGTGTAGAAGGACTAAGGAGCCAAATGGGGAAACTGAGAGAAACATTTGGAAAAAAATCTGAGGAGCAGACGGCTGACAGAGGAGGCAAAATCTGTGAGGGGGGAAAGTGGAGGGAGGTAACACAAACACAGAGAAGAAGCTAAAAAATAGCAGTGAAAGGAGGCAGAGGAAGGACAGAGAACAGAGAGACAGGAACTAGCAGTGTGAAACAAAAATAGCAGGGCAGGGAGATGGTGCAGAGGTAAATTGAAAAGAGGGATCCAAAACAAAGGCAAACATTTTACAGAGTAAAAGCCCAATGTATAAAGCTTCACGAAGTTTACAGGCACAAGGACAAAAGTGCGCCCATTTCTTTACCTTCTCAATCTGGGTTCAGGTTGACAGAGCCTCTAACCTCCAAAAATAAACACCCAGCCTATCAGAACTGGTAAGGGGGACATGGTATAGCTACTGCCTTCTCTCCACGAGCAATGCAATCTCCTCCTTTTGTGCCCTGCCTTTCAGAACAGGAGGAACATACAGGCAAAACATAATTTACAGTCTCGGTTTATCTGTATCCACAGCCCATCTGCTAACTCAAACCACTGTAGAACGTGTATGTGTGCATTCAGAGAGATGGCTGTCATTAGGCCAATGAAGTTAACCAATGTATAAAAGCCAGGATCAGATCAGTAATAAAGTTTACACTTCATTATGGATGTCAAAATCCTTGCTGATTTTTTTTTTCCCCAGAAGTATTTTATCTTATTCCCTAGCGATCATTCAGGAATCAGTTACTTGGAAGCTCTAGCATTCAGGATTGAAACCTGAAAACGGATAATTCCTTAATAAATTTACAGAATTAGAAAAACTGGACATATTAACATACATTTCTGTATTCAAGGCTGTAAAATGATTGGATTATTGTCTCATCAAATTTACATTGTGGAATCTGAATATCGTATGATTAGGCATTATTTTAACAACTACACTACAATACAATTTAAAATAAAATGGCCCTTCATATCACACTAATATCAGTGTTTTAAATAACAAAGGGGATTTTTTTTTTTTTAAATAAAGGAAAGGATTAGCATTTAGTTTCAATCAGTATAAGCAATGCTGTACCAGTTGGTGTCTCAAAGATTCAGGATTTTATTAATATTCCAGAGATGCATTTGTGTTGCCTCTGGGTACACTGAAAAGCCACTTAAACTGCACTTAAAGCAGCACTACAGGATCAAATTGATGTGCATCAACCATTTACAATAAAACTTGATTATTATAAAGGCATACATATTTGCATAATTACATGTTTGATTTTTTGATAATGCAGCATACACTACAAAATGTTGCTTCATGTAGAAAGGCATCGTCAAAAAGCACCATCTGCTGTAGTGTTTAATGCACTGCAATGTTTGAAAAATTCTGAAGGTAGATTTGTGTGAATCAAAGGGAAAAGCAAAGTAGTTTTGCTAGAACAAGAGGCTCAGGGCTGGAGGAGGGAACATGGTAAGGTGTGGACTTTTTGTTAGGTTGTCGTCTGTTTCTCTCTGGCTATTTTTAAATAAAATTGTCAGGGCGAGAAAGGTAAAAGACAACAGAGCAGCACATCCTACGGTTCACAGAACATAGGATACAGAACTTGAAGGAATTTGACATAAACAAATTTTTGATTTTCACTAAAAAAAAAAAAATCAGTATCTAACATACACAATGAAGGAATCATTGGGAAAGAAGGCCAAAAGCACAGATAGTAGATTCTTGCACTTATTACTTTAACAAGAATGAATCTTTTTAAAGGAATCTCTATTAAGTATCACAACAGCTTAAAAGACATAGAACTTGAAAGTAAAAATATCTTCATATTTGCTCAATTCAAAAGGAAAAGCCACCTGTTCTTCTGTAATATCTGACCATAAACCTTAAAAACAGCTCAATGTGTTCAGGAAGTCCAATTCCAAGATTGCAGAAGTAAAACCACATCTTGGAGTATGAGAAAAAACAAGCACTTCTAGACTCAGCTCAGTTAGCCCAGAGTTCTTGTATCCCCCAAAAATCATCATTTTTGATTAGCATTACATGTCTATTGTTTTAATGCCTGAGGTTGTTTTTCAAAGTGGATTTTGAGAAAGACATTAATTAAATGTAGTTGTAGCCAATTCTAATATTCTGCCATTCCAAGGAGTTTGTATGCATATGCATCGAGAACATACACACACACACACACAAAAGGGTCATCTGTAGATTTTTTCTGTGTCTGTTGCTACCTCTGAGCTCTAACGTGAACATTTCTGGACATTGTGCTGAGTGGTAAAGCACAGCACAGCGCCAAGACAGCGAAGATCTGGCAGGCAAGTCAATAGGCATGTACTAGCCTGTTGCTTCCCAGTAGGAGCTCATTCCTTCACAAATTGGCCTTTGGTAAGCAGTGTGATTCATTGCTCAGGGACTGGATTACAAGCTGGAAACCAGCTGCCAGAATTTGGGCAACTCATTTTACTTCCCCATGTTTTCCATTTTCCTTCCTCCTGTTTTTCACATCACATTACTTGAAAATATAAAACATTTTGGGCCACGAACTTTTTCATAATGCAAGTTTCCAGCATGTTGGGCATTAAACAAGTTTTTAACTCCATGGGCACTTTAAGGTATACCAGGATACAAACAACAGTTGGATTATATGCTGTATGTGGGACAAATACCAAGTCAATTAAAAAGCATCTTTAACAACTCAATCCAACTATAAAGTCCAGCAGTCAAGAACAGCATCTGGCTTCAAGACATATTCTACAGTCCAGTGACAGAAAAGAGCTACAGAAACAGATAAAATTTTGTCCAGAGACCTGAAGAGTATGGTGGTGTATGTGTGAATGCAAATATCTCAAAACTTCTGTGCCCAAACCACAACATCTTGTATGTAGATTCATTGAAACCAAAGTGATGGCCTCAAGCCTTAAAGCTGCATTGGTGGCCTGTTAGCCTATGCTACATCTGGACTACAATAAATTTACATTCCCACCAAGAAAATAGTCACTGTTGTATAGTTATGAGATAGATTTTGTTTCACACTATGAGATAGGATGTGCTTGAGTCCTCTATTATGCACAAGATTTTTAAACATCTAGGTTCTTTGCCCTGCTTACCAAGTACAATTATAGCTTGGCATCTGAGATGCCAAACACCCACACTGTCATTGACTTAGATTAGTTCTGTGAAATCCAGTGCTTCTGAAAAATCAAATCTTTTGTGTGTCACACAGAAGAGTATGAAACATCTTTTAAATAACCAATATATTATTGTGTGTTCACAAAACCTCAGAAATATTTATCTGTTGCTATTTTCCCACACCCATCATTTACTGAGTTGAACCATATTACAGTACAAGACAGTGCCATTCCCTCTGCCTCTGCGGGCACTTGAAACAGAGCCGGTATGGTTTCTTGCTCTTCAGGTACCCATTCTGAAAAGATAATGATGTATTTATAGCATAATATTGAAAATAGCTCCAAACTATAACAGCCTCAAAAACCTCTGCATTTCTTTCCCACTGAAGTCTCTAAGTGCATTTGGTCATAGTACTCAAAGAGGAAACAAAACCAGCCAGCCAGACGCAAATCTTTAGAAACAATGAAGTTCCCCTTTGTGCCTTAATATTCTGCTGTTGGTGAGCTTCCCTAACAAAGTCTGCACTAATCGTTGCTGGAATCAGCACAGCAGCGACTGCTAAGCACAGTCTTTTTTTCTCCACCCTCTCCGCACTAGGCAGACAGGGTTTTTCATTACATATATCATTTTCAACTTGCTGCAGTGATTCCACAAAGACAGGAGGATTTAGAAAGCTAATGAATGGGGGTGGGGAGCAGGCTAGGATTGGAGTTTCACTGCTGATGTCTAAGGGTAGATACCTAGAGTGGCTTCACACACAGGGCACTGCCACCGATTTTATTTTCATTGCATGGCACTGACAGACGTTGACAGCCAAATCATTCATCTCAAGTTAATAAATCAAAGTGGGGAGCAGGGGTGGGGGGATTGGTTTGTTTGAACATTTAGTGCTACAGGATTTAGGGCAAGGCTCACTGGGCATTGCCTTGCCCTGATTGTTATTGTGCTGCAATGACAGCAAAATTATTTATCTTTTAGTTGCTAATTAAGAACAGAAGTGAAGAATAGGCTTGGTCTGAATATACTGTAGTATCTAGGGACCATTTGCTACATCATAATGAGATGCCATAGATGCTGTAACTCAGTATGTCTACAAGTCTCTTGCCGCTTTATTATTAGGAAAAAATTTCATCTTGTAGTTAACTGACATAAAGTTAATAGTTTATAAATAAGATTAACCTGAAGTGGAAAACAACATTTCCCCCCCAAAGTGAAAAGATCACATGCCTTCCCAAGCTCACTCCAAGCACAGAATGCTCCATTTCACTGATATCAGTACCCTTGCTACTATTCAGCTGTTTGGTACATCTAACCCCCATTTTGCAGACATGTCATCAATATTGCCTGCCACTTGGGAGAACAGGCTATACCGATTACAAAATACTGGTTCTATAAATCTGATAATTTTAATGATAAACCAGGATATTTTAGGCTTTCTTGTTCCTCAAAAACCAAGAACAATTGCAGATTGATTGCGAACCAGTTAAGGACCTTGGAGCTTTAAGTTGTGAATATAATTTCTTTCTCTCTGGAGGAAAAAAAAATATTTCCGGTTCTTACTTCTCTACATAATAATTTAAGATGTGGGCAAAGCTAATAATTCAGATCTGAGTGATGAATTATGACTTCAACTTTCTCAAACCACAGTTATCACCAGACCCTACTCAGCTGCCTCTTTCATGACCCCTGTCATCTGCATGTCAGGTAGAGGGGGAAGAAAGTGCTACCTCAGTGAACATCAGCATACGGCCAAACACAAGCAGCTTCGGTCCTTGGTGGGTGTTCTCTGCAGTACCTTAACACAAGTTAATAAATGCTAGTTATAGCCAGTGGCTCCACTTCAGTCCTAACTGCAGCAATTCCACCCTTAAATGCAAAATCTGGGACAGTGGAGAAGCCCCAAGGTCTGGTACAGACTTTGAGAAGGTGTTCTCCAGGCTGAGCACAGCAATCTACTCACATCCCATCATGGCAGGACACTGTCCCAAGAGCTGAATGGAAACTACATGGGTTAGTTGATGCCTTTTGCTCTATATTTAAGGATAGGCTATTCCCTGCAACTGTATCCTGCTGCCAATGCTCAGTTAATAGGCTCCTGTAGTGAATACCATCATGTGCTCTGTCAATTATTAATAATGAGACAAGCGTTTTCACATCAGAATGCCGCCTTGTAATGTGATGAGCCTGTATCGTATTAGCGTATCAAAGCTCAGACTCGTAACATTACTAGTTTACTAAGGGAACTTTGAACAAGATTTATTCCCTAAACAGTCTGCTGAGTCCTAATTTGAATGAATTTTGTAAAAAGAAAATGCCTCTTTATTGCCAAGATTTTTAGAATATGGTTTGTATTTTAGGTGGTTGATTTACTGCTACATTGCATTTATTCTAGCACATCATTGATCCCCTGTCTCATACATCAGATTTAGTTACTTTTTTATTGTATAATTTCTAGGCGACAGTGGCTATCCGGGACAGAAAGAGCTGATGGATCTAATTTGATTTTGCCCTTATACCAGCAGAAGTTCACTTACTAGTTCACTTACTCAGAATTCATTGATCACTTGAAGGTCTTCTGGGATTGTGAAATCTCATTCTCAGTGTCTTTTCCAATTGTCAAAGCACAGACTCAATACTGCATCTGACATCCTTGCAGCCTGCCTCGTTCTGCATAACACAGCAGTCAACCATGGGGTTATAGTCAATGATGGGGCTCTCATAAAGGATGACAAGGCTAACTCTTACTGACTTCAGACATGGCAAAAAGGTAGATCTTCCTGAAAGGTGGGTTTGCTGATGACAAGTGAGGGGCAGCTCAGTGACAGCCATATCTTTAAACAAGAGAAAGGAAGAACTAGGAAAGGACAATGGGAGATGAAAAAGGCGATAGTAAATGAAGAAGAAATTGCAGGAGGAGTTTTACACAAAGAACCATAGGTCTAAAATCAAAGAAACTGTACTACTTAGCATAGCAAGATGATTGAATTCCTTTATCTGTGGCTTACTGTTCCTAGCTAAAACACAAGATAATGTCCTGTGCACAGCCCATTCAGTTCAATGGCAAGACAGCAAGCCTCACCGAGGATACTGTCAGAACAATAATCACTTTTAAAGTGGTTGTAAAGATCTTCTAGTCACTAAGCGCACACAAAGAGGCAAGAGGAGGTTAATGAAACTTCAAGAACTGTTTGTGTTCAGTAAGGTTACTTCGTCTTGAGTTTTTGAGAGCAGATAAGGTGGAAAAGAAAGATATTGGAAAGGCGGATGACATTTAAAAGAAGCAGTATTAAAGTTCTCCATTACAAGAATAAAGAAGACTATTCATCTTCATCTGGGAGAAACAACTGATAGTTCCTGTTACCCGAGAGAATTCTAAACCTTGAGCTAATCCCTGCACCTACAGCACATCTTTGCAAACGTGTATCAATATTTAGGTTACCAGTTTTGGAACAAATGCATTACCAAATATGAATTTCTTTTACAGAAACAAACATTAGAATCATTAACAGACTTGATTTAATCACAAATTGTTTTCTGAACACATATACTAGTCTAATTTCAAACTGTTTGAGCACCTGAGCTTCCATTTCCCCTCTGGAAAGTATTCACCAACCTAAATGCAGCCAGCTATACTGGGTAACTTTTCTCTGATACGCATTGTTCATTTTCTTTTTTTTTTTGCTCATCCTTTGGATGACATGAAAATATTTTTCTCTCTACGTGCTTGAAACCCATCCACAATCGTCAGCTGCTACATTTTGTTTTCATAATCTTGTTTATATTCAAATAGGCACTACTATTGCTGTGCTCTGTCAAGAGACTTGGTCAATAGTTCCAAAAAAGCAAAAGTACCAGGGGAAAATGATAGGGAATTACATACCAAATAACATGGAGTTTTAAATCCCCTTGTTTGGCTTGCAGACTACAATACTTGCACTTACACTGTTGGTGTATTTCAAATGGAAATTTATTTAAGCAAAGTGAAAGCGTAACTTCTCAGGCAAAAGCTGAAGACTTGGAACAGAGGGTGAGTGATTCCATACCTAACTTCACTACTCAGAGCTATGATCATTCACTATTTTGCTATAAACATCCTGTGCAGTCTTAGTCAAGTTGCTTAGGGTTTTTTTGTTGCTTAATCCCCCATCTTTGAGATAAGTATGACTTAGCCTCCCTATCTCACAGGCACACAGTAAGGATAAATACATTAAAGAAGAATTAATATATCACAATATAGTGATAGGAGTTCAATACCCTGCATATGGAGTAATTTATCTTTTTGTCTCCTGGATCAAGCACAGTTTCTAGGTGTGTGCAACAGTAAAAGCCTAATCTATTAATATATAAAGAAAGCAAATAATCTTCAGCCCTGCATTCCTGTATAGAAAACCATGAACAGAAACATATACCTGTAGATGTAGGGTGGAAATGCTGGAGTAGAAAGGAACAGAATTTTTTCCTTTATTACAATGGGCTTAATACAAGGATAGGAACCACAAGCTAGACATAAATACAGAAATCTATTAATTCCAACAGAATAAAACATAAAACACAACAAAACCAAACAAATGTACATCAAATTCATATATAAACTAGATATATAAGTATTTAGACACACACATTTTTAAAAACCTCCTTAAAGTTATCTGTGTAAGAAATACACTATAATTTACTAGCAGATGAATTATATACTGTTCCCAGGATAAAACCTCCATATTTCTTGCTTCAGACTACCCTCCCCATAAAATAGCTTTATTAGAGTTTAGCAATGTTAGGAAAAAAAGTGAAGGTAGTATCTATTGCTCTCATTAAAAAGCTGATCACACATTTCATAGTGATTATAGAATAATATACTATAAAAAATGAGTTTTCACCAAATATTCAAAATTATAGATTTATTCAGACTCCCAGAGAAAAATCAAACTTGTAAATTGTGCAGATTATATATCCAATAAAATATTTATTGTTGCACAATGTATATTGTTAACTGTGTTGACTACTTTTCACCAAGGTGCCAGAGAAATGAAAAATTACGCAGTGTAGAATATAAAATAGTTTTTTTCAAGTCCTAGAGCTAGTTCATGAGCATACAAAACAGATTGTATTCAGAGCTGTAATATAGAAATTCTTCAGTGAAGAAGACACTAGAGCTGAATATCTGACAGCAGAACAAAACAGAGAACAGCATTAAAGCCATGTAGCTGAGGTGCTGCATGCAAATGCAGGAAGACTTGAATTAGTAATGTTGAAGGTCTAGCTAAAGTAGACGGTGGCTGTGTCAATGAATGTTTTAATGACATCTTACTAGTTTAAGGACTAACAAGTGCATAAATGCAGCCTGATGGAATTCTGGAAGTTCAGTGAATATGGGGTCTAAAATCTCTTTGGGTTTACAAAAACAAGTAAATATCTTCCTTCTCTGCAATTTAATAAACCAGCTTATGAAAATCACACATATGGTTTGAGGTGCATGTTCTTGTTTTCGGTGTTAACCATAATCACAACCAACAAACCCCCCATTATCTATCATTTATTGTTTTTCAGAATTTACATAAATATTTATTTAAACTGCAGCTACAGGGCACCAAATGATGGTGATGCTATAAAAGGGAAAATTCAGTAAAAAAAAAAATAAAAAAAAATTGTTACATTGCACCTTAGTGCTGTGACTTCAAATGTACCTCTTTGTCACTATACTTCTTGTCCTCTTCATTTTGAGATGGCCTTTAAAATTTTCTGATACAGGACAAGGATAACAAGCAAGATGGCAGCACCAAGCCAGGGTGGGACTCGGGCTGTCACTCAGGCTGTGCACGGCTCTGCCCAGAAAGGTGTTTCTGACCTGTCCTGCCCATTCACAAATTACAATGGTAAAATAAATAAATACACCGATAATTTGGAGTGAGGGGTTTCATCCTTGCCCTTTCTCTCTCTATTTTAGCTTTTTCACACTTCCAACCCTTAGCACAGACCACACCAGGCTTGGGAGTGAGTGCAATTACACACTCAAAGGGAGTGTGTGCCAGCCTGACAAAACACTGAAAAGCCATCATTTGAGCTCAACCCTACTCTGTAGCCGTGGCCCAGCTAGTCTTGCACTCCTGCCCATTGTCTTCCACAGGAGCAGGTTATTCGACCTGTGGGAGGGAAGCCCCCTCCTTTGCAGGAGAAAGCCCATGCTGCTGAAACGGCCAAAATATGTTCTGCCTCACTCTCCATACCCCTCATCCTCAAAGCACCATGCTGCTGAAGACTGGGCAGGAAAAGCAGCTACCTCATAGGGTTTGGGATTTAACAAGTAGGCATCTTTCTTCTCTCACCCTAACTGGTCATACTGTTGATATTAAACGCAACATATTTGACATGAAAATATATATTTCAGAATTAGCTATCCTAAAGAAACTGGTCCCTGAGTTACACTACTTCATGTTAAAAAAATAATTACATCAGGTAATGATTTCACACAAATGGGCAGGCTGCAGCCAGGCAGAAGTGACCATCCCACCCCACTGACCTTCTGCTGTGGAAGGAGCTTCACTGCTGAGGATAAAGATGGGCAAAGCATAAGAAATATGCATCTTCTAATACACACAAAGCAAAAGGATTAAAAATACCATATAGAACAAAGATTTACAATGGATCAGCCACACATGTCTGTAGAAAGAACAAAGGTTTTATAAAAGAATAAAGGAAAAAAAAAAAAATATATATATATATATATATATATATATATATATATATATATATATATTCCCTGAGACTACAGTCAGTC
>NW_020799109.1:19682988-19774832 GCF_003259725.1 Athene cunicularia | reverse complement strand
TTAAAAAAAAAAAAAAAAAAAAAAAAAAAATATATATATATATATATATATATATATATATATATATATTCCCTGAGACTACAGGCAGTCCTAGAGATTTCTAAGTATTATTAGTCAGACCAAAGGCTGCCAGATATCGCCAGAGCTCTGTCTGCTCGCCAGGGCAAGGTAGGGCAGTGGGAGCCTAAAGGGTACGGAGCTCCCCAGATAAATACTTTTTTGTTGTCGTCTTTGGGTTTGAGTGTGTTTCCTTCATAAGACTTGGTCTGAGGCTCCATTACATTTTCCACTTAGAGATTTTGTTAAAAGAAGATGAGTGATATTTGTCTTTTTCTGACTATTTTCCTGACTTAAAAGAGTTTTGCAAAAAACCTGATTTTCAGTTAACTGTGGCTAGCCTTGTGTTAGCAAGCAACACTCCACAAATTTTGTCTTTAACAAACCAACTCGAGCCATCAGCTAGAAAAGTTTTAATTCCCAGCCTCCACATATTCTTTCTTTCACCCCACTCATTCCCTAAAGGAAAGGAAACTAACAGCTGAATTACTCTTTTCTCACCTCTTTAAATTCTTTCTAGTTTAGATTTTACAATCTGAAGATCAAAGCTTATTCCCCATTTCTGTATGAAAGTACAGTGAGGTAGAGCTTTTGTAGAATAGATACCTATTGACAAGAAACAATTTACCATCAATAAATGCCTTTAACAAGACGTTCTCTTCCTTACCTCTAGCACAGTCCCCTTCCCAGCCCCAAACAGTACGTGTGGCACCTGCTCTTCTCATCCACATGACACTATTGCAGCCATGTAAACTGAGATGCTCAGTAAAAACCGCTTTAGGCATATTATATGATTTTACTTGTCTGTGTTTCTCAGTCTCTCATTAAGTGATGACAGGAAGTTCCCCCAATAATAAATAATCAATACAACATTTGGAGTAAAATTCTTATACTTAGTTTTTTGGGGCTGCTCATTTGAAGCTATGGGAATGGTTGCATGGGGTCAAGTGTCAAATGTCATATGCACCCAGAAACACAGTTCACCTTTGTGACCATCTATTCTCTAAGGAGCACTAGCAGTAGATCACAGAGGTCTGTGGAAAAAAGCAGCTCATTATTTTAAAGCCTAAGAAAAATCCTCATACTGGAACATGTAAGGAAATGCAAAGCCAGAAGGTAAGGCTGCCTTTCATTAGCAAAATAGACAACCCACCACTGTAAAAACATCCCTTCCCCTCATGGTAATGCAGCAATGAAGCACTCTGCTACAACTCCCAGTGAGGTTCATTCAGAGCTCTGTGTCAGAGGCAGCGCTACTAGAAGCAACAGTTAATTTCCCATGGTTTATTCAATTCAGCAAAAATGTATTACTTTTTTCATTATGCCATTTATTCTTTAAAGTGATATAAACCTGCACAGATTAGTGTGAAAGTTAGTTAATATATTATATAAAGTACTCATCTTTGGAAGAACAAGAATCTGGCCTCACGGAAGACCTGAGTGAGAAACAGTGAAAACACAAGCCTACCAGACTTGCACACAACTTTCTTAAAGTAGATTCTTATAGTTATTGAGACAGATCCTTTAAGTTACTATTAAATACTGCATAATTGCTTGTATTCTAAAATAACTATTTTTCATTATATTAAACAGTAAAAGTACAATAACCTGAAAAATTCTTATCCTTCTAAGTTTAACTGATGAGATGATGATTTATAATTTACTCTTAAGAACATAAACTGTTGGTTTTACAAGTTCTAGTTTTTAGTTAATCCCAGGACCTCAGCTCAGGATACCAAAGTCTTCGTTCATTTCATATGAAGACAACACAGCCATTAGGTCAGATTTTACATGGTGAATTACATGTTTTTTTTATATTTAAGATTTTGTTAAGATAGGGAAGTTTTTTATAGTGGTACTTATTAATGTACATATTTCACTCATTTTTTTTCAGAAAGGGATGGCAATACACACCCATATATATAAAAAAACCCCATATATTTGTATATTAAAAAATATTAAAGAGAAGAGCTCCATTAAGGGCAGTGGTTCATTTACACCTCAAGTGTCTAACAAACATCTCACTAAGACTCAGGACAGGGCAAAGAACAAAAAACAAAGGATCAATTCTATACCAGAACTGAAGAATATCTTAACGAGAGGTGGAAGATTCTCACTTTTTATGAAAGATGCGGTGCTTCTCTCTTCATACCACTGATTCAGAACAGGTGACTTCAGGTAACTGGTTAAACACAAAAGAGAAAACAATTGTATGTCATTGACCGATGCAGTTTAGATACAAAACACTGAATCTTATTCAAGCAGATGATCAGGGTAAATTACCACAAGGAGTTATTTTCCTATAATTTAAAGAAGCTCTGTTGTTTCGTGATAAATTTTCCATTAAATAGGCAGGCATGTATATACTAATGTGAATGCATATGCCAACACGGTCTGAAGCAAGCAGATCTATCCCCTTTCTCTACAGTCTCCTCCCATTGCAATATGTCCTTGCACCTTCCCTTTCTCTGACACGCTGTGAAAGTGGAGGCTTGGCATGCAGGTCCAAGGACAGTTTCCCCACGTAGGGGCAGCCCAGGTTGGGACGGGTGCTGCAGCTGCTCCAGGGTGCTGCACTCCTCTGCCATGTTACACCCATCCAGAGCCAGCAGCACTCATGCAGATGTTTGCTTTTATCTGCCACACTACAAGAGCATACAGCAAGGTTCAGACTGGATGACCTGATATTTGCAGCTGCTTGTTAATATTCTAATAATAATTTACAGCATGTGAATAAATAAACCATATGCTATCAGTCCTCTGTGCAGATCCTGATCACACATGTGCACACTCTGTGGTACCAAATGAAAAGGAACCACAGTTTACCTTCCATTCTAAGATGAAGTCCTGACTTTGCTAAGTACAGTTTAATGCAACTGCTCTGAGACACAAGACAGATGGGATAGAGAGACCTGAAGTGCTACAAATAAAATCTAAAACTGAACTTTTAAATATTCATTCTGAACTATAAAGAGAGCTGTGGCTTTTGTGTGCTACAGATGGCTTGGAAATTCAGTGCAAACAAAGGACCAATTTTTGAATACTCATAGCTGCTCTACCATAATAGCTGGAGGCCCAAAACTCCAGGGGTTTGAGATGATTCAACTAGATCCTCTTACCTGCCAAATTTCATCAAAGCAACGTTGCTTTTACCATCTTATAGGGATGAAAGAAATATGAATAGTGTGGATTTTTTTAATGAAATGTGGACTGCTTAAGCTTGAACAAAAAATTACAATATGAATGGAAAGTGCAAGGTAAAGGCAAAACTGTCTTTATCATACATACTAAAGCATTGTATAAGATGAAATCTGTACTTTTTATAGATTGAAAGATTAAACAGAAATATTTGGTAGATTTAGATAAATGAAGGAAATAAAATGAAAAATAAGCATAATAAAAATCCCTGCCAGTCATAATCAATGAGGAACTGCTGACTGATTGCCAAGTATGGCCTTAGGTTTAAATCTAGGAGAGACACATGTGTTTCTTTGTAAGGTAGTGGGGCACGACCTCATCAATCAGAGATTATCCTCTGCATAATAGTTTATGGAAAGAAACGAGTAATGCTGATTCCTCATCTGCCTTCCAGAGAGAGGCAAGCTGATACAAATACAGCTAGGAAGGGACTAAGACCAAGTAACACTGCTGCTAAGGCTATACTTTGCTGTATTTACATAGCAGTACAATGAGCATTTTCTGATGCTATTAGCCACTAGCTGTCTAGTCTAGACTCTAAAGTTCTTGGCTTTAGAGAGAATACTCTCCCACCTTTTGTATGTACTTGAGTTTCTACAAAAACTGAACAGGACAGCAAAATTCAGAAGAGGGGTTGAGTGTCTGTGGGGGAGCAGTGACCATCCGAGAGACAGAGAGGACCCCTGAACTGCAAATAGTCCTCCAAACGTACAAGCCACAGAGGCAAACACAGAGTGCTGAATCACAGCTAGAAGCCAGGATTATGGATATTTATGAGGCACTGCTGCCAATCGAAGGGAGAGAAAGTGCGGAAACAGAAAGAGAAGGCATGAAGGGCTTGATAGAAAATGTAACCATCCTGTAATGACAGCAAGTGCCAAGAGATGGTTGCAGGCTGATACCAAGTGATGGGTGGAAAAGGCCTGACAACAAGCAGGTTACACTATCTGTGAAATCAAGGGAATTAGCAGTGAGGGATGCATACAGAGAAGCAGCCTGGCCCTCACGAGCTGTTAGGGAAGGGGTGGTTGCCACAACACTCTGCATGGGTAGTGGTAAGTAGTGCTGCCTTTGTTAAGATTAGAGGAAAGGATGTTGTGAAGAATCAAGATAAGATGATGGGAGTTGGGGAAAGCATTTTAACTGCTCCCAGCCAAGGCAGGAAAAGTGGCAACTTATGTCAGGGCACTGGACTGCTGTTTTGGGGAACATCCCAGGTAAGAGGAGTGAGCTGAAGAGCAGATCTGCAATCTTGCTGGAGAGAGGCAGGATCCTGCACCACTGGCGGGGAGTGAGGAAGGAGGATTTGGCAAGACTTGAGGAAGCAGGCCAGAGGACCAGGGCCTCCCTGTCAGCTATGTTGCGTTGTCAGTGCCAGATCTGGATCTGTCAGAGGGCAAGCAAGGATTGCACTCTGAAAGTGTGGCTCAGCCTCTCTTTGTAAGGCAAAAGAGCAGGACATGAGCAGAGGGGAAAGGGCAGGATCCTGCAGCACTCCAGCAGAAAGGAGAGTTTTTCCAATGACCTTGCTGTCCTGTTGAGAGTAACTGCTTTCCAGGACAGTGTCCCAACAGGATACTTAACTGCCTTCAGCATAGTACAATATTCAGAGATAAAACTGAACAACTTTTCATGAAATCTGCCTCCAATAAAAACATCTTTATTGCCCTGGGCTAATGTGTAAGTTAGTGAGAGATTATGGTTCAGCTTCTATAGCCATTTTATGTAATATGAAAAAAAATCCATAGGGACCTCGTCTGTTAGTCCTCTAAAATATAAAATGTAGTTTTAAGCTACACTTCATCATGGTAATAGGCTATCAGCTATTTTCCTAAACCCTCACACTCACTGCTGTCAGTCTAGGCAGAGCCAGACAACCTGACTTAATCACCTCCTTGTGACTCACTGCACTGTGCCCCTTCCTTTTGAACATATATAAATCCTAATTACTTTTTAATCCTTTACTAGAACACCAGCAAAATGACTGCTACCCTTGCAGCATACAGATATGGACATTTATAGGCACAGGAGCCACAGTGCCACAGGGCCTCCTTCCCCGGGGGCTGCGTGCTGCCAGCAGGGCTCAGCAGAGGGTACCACGGCCTCTCCAGGAGCAATCCTCTCCTGGCTTCTCCTGCTCCTCTTCTGGAGGGACAGCAAGCGATATAGTAAGGTTATATTCTCGTGTTATAAGGCTACAATGGCTTGTGTTATAATACCTTAAACCTAGCCCTGAGGTCAGTTTGGATGTCCGTACAAATGTGCATTTGAATGCTTACCCAGACTGTCAGCCCCCGTCCAAGACACAGTTTCCTCAGAGACACCCTGATTTGTCCACCCGCCACCCCGTGCCATCTTCTCAGCTGCCTCTTGCCCTTCTCATCTGATGGAAATGGGTTTTTCCCTGTGTCTCCCTTCCCTCCAGTGTACTGCCACACCCAGGCTAAATGCACGTCCCCAGGCTTGCCCACAGTGTGCATTACTAACAGAGAAGTCCCCCAAATCAGAAGACTAGCTTTAAAATGATGAGCCGATTTCAGTGATCACAAATACCATTCAGACTGTGGTTTCAGGTCTGTTCTCCTCTGCTGCAGAGAGAAGCAGCCTAGCTTTTCATAAAACAGTGTTCACTGAGAACCAGGGAGAAGGAGGAGTTATTTTTGTTGGTCTGTTGCCTTCTTTAAAATCTGTAATATAATGATTCATGCATTCACATCACGAGAGGTGGCAGGACTGTCACTAGTCTGCTGCCTAATGCCTCATGTTCACAGTAACAAAGACCTGTCCCCTGCCAGCTCCTGCAGAGAAGCAGGCTGGGACCGGGGATCCCACAGGGACAGATGCTGGCCCATGTCTCCATATCTTCATCTGGAGACAGAGGTGCAACACACACCATGCACTGTTATGGCTTCAGAAGCATTGCTTGTGCTCCGGTTTCTTAGCTTCTGTTGATAAACTGGGAACTGTCACATAGTGCCACAAGCAGCAGATACACACAGAGGATGGATTCATACCATACTCATAGAGTATTCCCAAAGGAAGGAATGGTCCGGTTTCTAATGCAGGCGACTGAGCAGGACCCGTGCTTATAAACAGCTTTGGGGCTCTCTGGAAGTCAAACCACTATATAAAATGTAAACTTGGGCATTATCTTGCCTTTACACTCCCATCCAGAAGCTGGCACTGCCAGCATCTCACCGCACTTCCTTCCCAGCCCTGGTCCATATGCAGTTTCCATTCCTGTCATGAAAATAAACAAACCAGAGGCAACTTCTGCTGCCTACTTCAGTGTCCCAATTCCCTGACCTATGAAAGACTATCTACATTGCACTACATTTCTGTCCAAGCCTTAACAGTTAACTCTCCCCCAGGAATTGCACGTTATTGGGGAAAGAAAGCACTGCAAAAGAAAGCCCCTTGCTGCAGTTGTTTGTAGACCAGATCACCGATTCTGGGAGACCAATGGGATAAACACAGCCCAAGCTGTCTCCTATATCATCATAGTAAACTTAAAAAACCACTTTTATAAAGCATACTTTAATTGGAGGAACTTACTTTTTAATTTGCAATTTTAAATGTGAGCATGTTCTAACTTGTAGCTGAACGTTTCTATAAAGATAATTACATATGGCAAGACAGAAAAACTTTTTAAAACATTTTCTCTTGAATGTGTGCCTGAATTCATTTACAACTGTTGCTGCTTTAAACACTTCAGGCAGAATAAGTGGATGGCACTAAACAGCTTAGCTGCAATTATTATGGAATGTCTGAGGTATAATTTCCCCTGCGGTTTTGTTAGGCGTACAAAATTCATAATTCTGATTTGTGGCAGGTACTTATTACCCATCGCAGGTGGAGATATGCAAATATTATTCTAGTAGGGGTGAACAGCCTTTATTTCAGTATTCAGCTATTAACGAGATTTGTGAGTCTGGTACTCTGGGGCCATTTAATTAATTAGATGGTACAGATAAAATATAAATTGTTTTGTAGGCTACACAATTCCAGTTCTAGAAGATGTAAAATATGACTAAATGAACTTAGTATGGACTGATTTGTTGTTTCACGTATGGCACATGTACAGGGTACAGGCAAAGTCTGCTTGTTATTTTTGCCTAAAATAATCCTGCACAGAATCCTTGCATTGTCAAGCATTGTGGGAAAGAGATGTTATTTATTTGTCATTGTTATTAAGAATGTCTATCAGTTACCCTCTTTACAAAAATTGCTGGCATGCATCAAACAAGGAAAAAACCTGGCGTGTTCTTTTATGAAAGCCAATATGTGCATGTTTCAGAATAAGCACATATTTTGAAGACATGCAGATCTGGTAGGATATTATTGTCTCCAGGTCTGACACTTCTATTTTAAATAAATCTTTTCCTTGGGATAGATGAACTTGCTAGGGGGAAATGGAAAAGGAATCTACAGCAGCATGTTAGCATCTAGATTTTCAAATAATTCTATTAATTGGTTAATTCATGTAATTCTTTTCCTAAATATGATCTCTATACTCCTCCATAAGATTTCTGGAAAACTTTGAATACAGGAATTGGGGTGAAAAAAAAACCCCAACAAACCAACACGCTTTATTCCCCAAAGTGAAAGCTATAATGGTCTCAATAAAAGAATCAGCATTTACCAGGAGTTACAGCAAACCACATGGTGAGACATTCACCCTACCCTTATATGGAGGAAATAAAATGCATGAGGCATGAGACCGGAAATTGTTAGCAAACTGTCAGCATTTAAAGGCAGGCACTGACCATTATATTAGATTTAAATTGTTGGTAAAATACTACACTGTACAATTACAGTACTCTTAACATTGAATGAAAACCAGTTACTTTTATGAAAGCAGGACTATAATCAGCAGTCACTCTTACTGGTTTAGTGAACATATTTTGGTGTACATTCCAGATATCTTTATTAGCTCTAACGCAAATGATTTTTACACTGCTATTTTGCCAAGCCCTGGTGGCTGCAGTGCTGCAAACACATCCCACTGTTTTATGTCTGCTAGAGATTTACTGACAAATATGATAAAGGGTACATAAAATAAATAACAATACAGAATTAGCACCATACTAAAAAATGAAAACTAACAGGGGGAAATTATACTGTGTAAGGAGCCATTGTATGGTTTTATAGAGTGTAACTCAAAAGTACACATGTTCAAAACTAAATACATACCCAGAGTCGCTCTGGTCACTTCCCTGCAGAGTGGGCAGAGCCAGGAAGGGAGTCGAGCCGCAGCCGGCACAGCCCTGCACCTGAGCCCCACTGGGACCCGCCTGCTTGCCTGCAAAGGCTGGAAGGAGATTCAGGGATGAGAGAGCCCACCACGGGCTGGGGCTCAGTAAGAGCAGAAAGAGTCTGATGGAGATGGGAACAGGCTGGAACAAGCCAAGAGTGCCTGAGTAGGGTGAGCTTCTGGCATGGGATAGAGTCTGCAAAGTCACGAGGACTAAATTTTGATCAAAGAAAATGTTCTGACTTTGGAGACATCCTGCACTGGAGAGGTGCAAACCTGAACTTGTTGAATAGGGTGAGAAATGACCTAGGAATCTGGCTGTGTAAATAAATAAGTGTAAGGTACAAAGCAGAAGTCAGTCAAAGGAAGAAGGCATTGACTGGGGTCTGAGGAAAAGGGCCAGTCATATCTTGTGGGTGAACAGAATTGATCATCCAAGAAATTTGCTTTGGCTCAATTTTCAGTAAGGAAAGTCAATTGTGTTTGTGGTAAGAGATTCCTTGAAGCAGAAGAGACTGCAAAATCGCGATGTAGTATAGGGAAAAGAGCTGTGGGTAACCAAGTCTGACAAGAGGATTTCCAGCACAAGAGAGTGGTGGCTGTTTTTACCACAGCACCGGCATAGGTAACTTCATAGTTTGGCTGAATTATCATCTGGGATTTGCACACTGAGAAACTTGAGGAATCTCAGTGCTGGTGCAATGGCAGCACAAGAGATGTGCCCTCATGTTGCGCTTGTAGAAACACCTGGGAACATCACAATATTCAGTTTATAAGTAAATCCTGCAAGCAAGCAAGCACTAGAGATTGAGTGAATGACTTGTATGGACAAACTGAAGTACACTGACCAGAACTGGAGAAAATCTCAAAAAGAAAAACATATTTGGTTAAAAACAGAATAAGCTAAATGACAGCAACATATATAGAAGTGTTTTAATAGAATTAGAAGAAGTAATCATGATGTTCAGACACAGCAAGGCCAAGTTAGCTGCAGGCTTTTTACAAAATGCATAAGAGAGTCAAACTCACTTCAGTCTCATCTCTCATAGCAGTTTCAGAATGTGGACTCCATCTGCTCCACATAACAGCAAACTGCTTGGGAAAAAATTAAGTCTAGATTTCCATAGAATAAATACACCAGAATAATATTTCGCATTTAAATACCTTAAATTGGATAAACAATACCCCATGGGTAGAACCTATAAAAGGCCATTCCTGCAGAAGATGAAATCTAGAAAACAGTTTTAATTAAATCTTTCTAAGGACTTCATAAAAATCCAGGCACAGTGCAGTGCTACACGCAGTACTTCCATGACAGCCCTGAGCTACACAGTCCAAAACAGAGAAGGAATTCTAGCACATAATACCTTTTTTTTTTTTCCCTAGGTATGCACACACAAACACATCATTAGTTCAAAATCAATGCACAAATGAGAGATGTGATCAGAGAATTACATTTATTCACGGTAGTGCAGAGAGCACCTCCATGGGCCTAGGAGTAACGCTGCAGCAGGCAATTGATGCCTCTGAACACAGAGGGAACCGCTGCATGCTGGTAGGTGATTATTACCAGCATTTTTTCAGAATAATGTAAAGTAAGCAACATTTTAGGTGGCACTATAATATCTACCAAACATAGTATTTGCAAAGAGATAACAGAGCAAAACGCCTATCTGAGGAACCTCTGCATCGCCCGAGGACAATGCTGAGCAAGCATCACTCCCCTCCCACAGTGAGCGCTCCTCAGTGCCAGGTGCCTGCTGTGTGAGCCCACAACTGAGTGTAGATGGCCAGGCAGCTGGCTGGGAGCATGTTCTCATGTTGGGCAGCATGGCAGGAGCAGAAGGGGGCCATGACCCATCAGGTGTCGACTGGGTCAGAACCACCACTGCAGTGCCGCTGCACCAAGGTGTCCAGGACAAGCAGCAATGTTTGCTCCAAGTTCAGCCAAAAACCATACTCCACTTAGCACAGCACTTCTGCACCTCTGTCACTTAACGGTAAGCATTGGCAGTCATACAAAGCTGGGCAAAGGCTGACTGGCCTTTTAGAGAGCACTGGAAATCACCTTAAAGCTCTGTGCTTTATATATAGGTGATGAGTTAAACCAAGAGCAGAGGGTGTATATGAGAAGAAAACAAATAACAACCAAAAAAAAGCATTACCTTGGGTGAAAAATCCAATCCAATGAGCAGCCTAAACCGAAACAGTACCCAGTCCCATCAAACCATGAGTCTGCTGATGATTCTCTCTCTTCCCTGCCTCCTGTTATAACAGCAATGTTTATTGACATAGAGAGCTTTATGAGCTCTACATTTAGTCGGCACAGCTCAGTGTAGCTCCCTTGCCACGAAAGCGTGGCGGGGCTGCAAATAGGACTTTGGCAAGGTAAGATCCATTTACACACACTATGCAAACAATTCAAAAATTAATGCAACTAATATTCTAGTTTCACGTGACAGGAGATAAATTATTGATCTTTGCACTATGAAAGCACCAAATAGAACAAACTCAGAATCGTGCACTTTCATCTGTACCCTCGCCTCCCCCTTTGTCAAACTTAAAACATAGTTATATCCAAATGGCTGCAGGGAGATTTGAGAAACACACGTTCTCCCTCTACAATTTAATCATGGTGCAAGCAAAAGGCAGATGCTCCAAGAAGCCGATGGTTGTGTTGAACAAGAAACAGCGTCACCCGAATTCATGGCATGAGCCAATGCTCACAGGAATACATGCAGGGAGACTGGGAGTTTAGGCTATCGGAGCCCTTAATCTTTAACACACAGTTGAGGATGTACAGCTCTACAGCCAAATCTTTTGTACCTGAAAGCCTGGTGAAGTCACTGAGATACATCACCCAGGTTTCTTACTCAAGGGGCAAGCCTGCTTTATAAACCAAACTTGGTTTTCCCCCATTTGCCCCCTTCTCCTGGCAAGTCCCTACACTGCAACATAAAGCAGAGGTCCTGTAAAGCCCCTGAAGAGACAGACACTCTATGGGATAAAAGCCATCACTCCTGCCTGCTTCCCTCCCCATACCACCACAGAGCTGCAGCATGGGGACTTCCATCCCCAAAAGGCAATATATAAAAGAACAGAAAATAACCCTATCAGTAGCGACCAACATTTTTCCTAACTTCTTCACTGTCTTTGTTGTGGAAAAAAGAACAATCCCTTCAGGACAGGTCCTTGTTCCATGACCCTAAACACAAAGCGTTACATCATGTTACAAAACATTACATGATGTGGGTCAGCATCTGCTGCTAGCTAAAAAACTGATATTTTTTTTTTTATTCTTAGATGTCTCTTCCACTCTGCGCACCACATGCACCATCATTAATTCGTTGCATGAATGAAACGGATTGAATGATCTTAGCCCAGGAAAGGATTTCCCTGAAGACACGGAAACTAACAGGTCAGAAGGAGAAAAAAGAAGGATTATATTAACCTTTCCACTCATTTTGCCCATCTTAAAAGCCTGCAAATTCCAGATTATATTTAACCTTTTTGTCTAACACAGCACTGTGTCTTTCCACAGTGCGGAATTCAGTGAATTTCAGTAGAAGTCTCACAGCCTCCACCAGGTCCATCACACCCTCCACAAAGCCCATCACTGCAGGAGGAGTGTTCCCCAAACTTTGCATATTATTTGCATATTATTTCAAGCTAGAGCTGTGTATTTAATAGGCCATATTCAACTGCATCTCCTAAAAATGATCCTGCTATCCGCTGGAAAGGGATAAGCTTTCCACCCTACCCTTTAAGCAGAAAAGTTACCCTGCATATTCAGTCTCTGAGCACAGTTTGAGCACAGGATGATGGAGAACCTCAGTGTATTGCTGTGACATGATCTTTTTTCCAAATGCATTCAAGAGTGAATTTTGCATGTTATCAAAATATTGCACGTTACAGAGCACAGCCACGATTTCACAAGCAAACCATACTACTGAGAACTTTGCTTAATAATTATTCTAAACTACTTCTTCATTTGCCTCAGGCCCTTGGTGAATAATTCCTTTGCCTTTTGCACTGTTTGTATCTTGAAGGTGTTCTTGGTTAGGAACAGGCCCTTTAGGTATTTCCAGGTTCCATACATCTCTCGATATCATTTTCATCAAGTTATTTTTTCTGTTGCTTTGTGTGGTACTGCTTTCTCCTCCTGCCCTTCCATCTTCCTTCCAAAGGCTGGAAAGAAGTGAGATTAAAATGTTAGCACTCCTCTACTTACGCTGGTATTTCCGCTAGCACTCAGGTTGAATATAAGCAGTAGTTCACATCTAACCACTAAACCATGACTGCCTAACTCTGCCTTCGATATGCTCATGTTAACCTGCAATGATTGTTCTAGAACAACAGTTCTGCTCAAAACTTCCTTAGTAATGTCACGCTAGTAAAATTCCTCTTAAAAACAAAAAAGTCTTCCTTATTTTAGAATTTATAGCAACGCTTTTCATTATTATTCTGGTAGCTCCATCCCTTAGCAACAGTCTTGTTGCAGCCCCACTGGAAAGACTAATACAATTTGTTTATTTTATATTTATCTTATATGTATGTAATTCCAGGAGGAATACTATAGACTAACAATTATTTATTCTTCTCTTGTTTTGCAACACACCAAGTTCTTCCCCCTCAAGCTTATATGAAATATTCTTTCTTCTTTAATCTTATCATCTTACTTGATCATATCCCCTATTCTCAGTATAATCACAATCCTTCCCATCTCAATCCCCTTTTACTCTCTGCCTCTCACTCCTGTACAGCATTCATTTCTGTGAACTAAAGAGATGGAAGGATGAAAGACAGGTGTGCTGGTTTTGGTTGGGGGAGACTTAACAGTCTTTTTTGGCACCCAAGGTGGGGCTTGAAGGGTTTGAGATTATGATAGATTTGATTGGAATGTGCTAGATTGAATTTATAGCTGTTACTGCTGTTTAGCTATTAATTGACAGGCTTCTGTGCTTGCCATGGGGCTCGCTTGCCTCACTGTATATAGTCTAGTGCTCATTAGTGGTGCTTTTTGCTTTCTCTGCTTGCTGTTCTGCTTATCATCTTACTCTGCTGTGCCTGGGAACGTTTTGATAACGGCAATGGCGATGCGCCTGGGCTGGCAGATGGCCAGGTCATCACTGCTGTTTCTGTGCTGCTGTACTGGACAGGCTGGAACTCCAGTGTGAACTTGAGTCGAAGGGACTCTGACCTGTGAATGAGTCCACTGGGAAGCAAGACACTCCAAAGCATCCATACCATATGATATCATGTTCAGCATATAAAGTTGGAGGAAGAAGGAGGAAGGGGGAGGACACATTTGGATTAATGGCATTTGTCTTACAGAGTAACCATTATCCATGATGGAGCCCTGCTTTCCTGGAAATGGCTGAATGCCTGCCTATTGATGGGAAGCGGTGAACGAATTCCTTGTTCTGCTTTTTTTGCATGCATGGATTTTGCTTTACTTATAAACTGTCTTGATCTCAGCCCCCGAGTTCTCTCACTTTCACTCTTTCAATTCTCTCCCCTATCCCACCACAGGGAAGTGAGCAAGCAGCTGTGTGGTGCTTAGTTGCCAGCTGGGGTTAAACCACTACAATAGGCTTGTGTTTTCTTCTGGTTTTCTTGTTATTTTATCAGAAGCTTATCATTTTCTTCAAGAATTGAAGTGGCAGAGTATTGTCAAAGGCTAAGATTAGTTTATCGTATTTTCACCTCAACATTACAATTCACTTGCATGCCGTCTACTTTTAGCACATTTTAAATAATATCTTCTATGCCCTGAATGTCCTGGAATGACAGCAGTATCTTCAGCAGACAAGTTACCTCAGCACCCAATGGTTTGCACACTCTGTGCAACTCTATCAGTAATATTCTGTGTCATACAGCCCCTCATCGCAACCCAGATATACCTCACTGACAGCCTCAGCACTGGATTGCATAAAGTCCTGGAGAAGGTTATCTCCTTTTGGATGACCTCCACCTTGTTTCCCTGCAGTCGGTGAGGGCAGCACCTCGAGGGTGCAGCTTCTTGGCCACTGCATGCCACTGCCACAGAAGTCACAGAAATTGTATCCTGTTTCTCCCAGGAATGAAAAAACTGTCTTTTGTTGCCTTTGGTGCTATGTAGGATTTGCCAGCAAGATACTTTAAGGAGAAGTAAAAACAAGCAAATCCTGAGGCTATGAGGAAGCCGGAGTTTCCTCCACTTACTCTGGGCAAAACATCCTCATTTGCACAGCTCCATCAACACACACACACACACACACACACACACACACACATTTGAGATTTTGGCATGTCTATGCTCATAAGTAAAACAAAGACTACCTTTTCCTTGCTCTTTAAACAGCAAAGACTGGTACAAAAAAATTGACTTCTGTAAAAATCACTATCCCACACATCAATGCATAGTATTTTATTACCTTTAGCACCCCAAACAGCTACAATAATATTGACATGTACTATCAGGTGTCTTTTTGACTATCACACTATAAAACACTTTTTTCCCTTTTTATGCATGTTTTAAGTGGCCTGTGTTGATAGGAGCTAATACTTGCATATGAATTAACTGTGCTACCTTTGGCAGTTACCACATTATATCTAGAATATTCTACCAGAGATGCTAATGGTACAAACATGTTTTTGCATTGTTTAAATTAAAATGGGAGCCTTCCATTGTTTTCCCCTGGGTTCTCACTGTGATCACCACTAACTTGTGTTCTTATTTTATTATTAATTACATAAAGGTATCGCAAAGAATGTTGCAAAAAGCTATTTTAAAAAGTCACCATTCTTCTTGCTGACCACTGGCTCTCCAGAAATAAAGCACACTAAAAGAGGTTTGAAAATAAGAATTTTACATATGAGCTGGAGAAAACCCCATAATATCTTGCCTACATCAAAATTACATTTGATGGATAATTCAAGTATTTATTTATCTATAGAGATATAAAGATAGATAAAATTGTTTTTACAATCATAATACTGCTCAGGACCTAAGCCTCTGTTATTATTCAAGGTATGCTTACTTGCAGCTGAATTAAATCTGTCAAACTTTTCCAGCCAGTACTTAGAGCAAGTCTGTGCAGCAACCCTAAAGTGCTCATTTTGAGTTCAAATATGCTATTCCTTATAGAAGTGGTATACTGGAAAGAAGTTTGTGCTTATAATCTTGAGGAATTAGAAGACACACTTCCAGTTGTGCTGTCTCAACAGAAGGTACTATATTCAGTTTACTTTATTAAGGTTTCTGCCTGTTTTAAACCAAATTATAAGGCAAATGGAGAATAAACCAGCTATTTAAAAGAAATAATTTTTCCAGTCACAAATCAAACTGCACCAGGGAATGATGTAAAAGCAATGGACAAACCTGATCTCACATCTGCCCACAGGGTGATGGCCCTGTGTCCCAAGGGGTGAGTGGCACCCGAGGACTGCCCAGCCCAGCACAGTGCCAGGGCAGCCACCTCTGCCCACCCACCACAATGCCATCCTGCCCATGTCAGTCTGCCAAAGCATTGAACATGACCGTGTTATAATCTTCAGATAAACTATTTACTCTTTCCTCATCTTAAAATTGTACTGACAAGCTGACATACTCCAGTCCCTAAGTTACTGGAGGTCAGTAAGAGACACTGCGGAAGCTGTAAAGCCCTTGTTACTCTGCTACAACCTGTAAACATCTCTCCCTTGATGCATTCATCCCAGCTCGCTGGATTGGCACACAGAGTCTGGGTTACCAAACAGACCCCTTCCCTCTCTGCTCAGGTTCATCAGGTCATTCAAACCCTACATCACTGTTCCAGCGTGTAAGTGCAGCTTCAGTGCATTGCTCTCTGCTGCAAGCACAGGGTGGGAAAAAACACCTCGATCAAGTGCCCAGTAGGAATTTGTTTGATTGCTATTTTTAGCAGAAAGCAGTGATTTGTTTCAGCACCCGACCACAAAATAAATTGGTTGTATCATATGTAAACTATGGCTTACCCAGAGGTGCCATATCCTTGTTAAAGCTTTCTGAAAGGGAAATGGCTCCACACATGGCATTGTTCTGATGCCTCCTAAACAGCCTTTAGACTACATTTCATTTTAGTTGAAGTGTCATGTTCTGTTGGCAAGAACCACTACGGCAAGAATTAACAACAAGATCCTATGATTCTGTGCAATGATTTAGGGTTGATATTAAAAACCTCAGTAGCTTTAAAATCACTGTAGTTTTTCCAGTACATGTATACATGTAGATTAGAACAAGATATTTGTAAACAGTACCTCTATCCAATGCATGACAGTTTGATATACATTTTCTGTTAGTCATAATGAAGTTTACTTAACCTTAAAAGGTTCAGAACTTGCTTTCTAGAAATTTTATGAAAACTCAAGTAACCAAATCACACATCTGTAAAATAATTCAGCACTATATAGAAGATTTCACAACTGTTTTCTAGTATGCATAAGAGATACCAGCAGAGGGGATAACTATGGGGAAGCTGCATGTGGGGAGATGTGTCCTGCACAGGGGCTGGAAACACTCACTGCAAGGCTCCTTCTGATGTAAACCCTGGGACATGTTTAAAACCTTCATACAGAAAGGCAAGTAGATAATAGGTGTAGCTTATGCACAACTCAAGGTCTGCACCACTGATCTGGAGCACAGAGGTTTTACTGCATACAAATATTACTGTTTCTGTTTAGTGGTAGGAATATCCACCTGAAAGCAGGTCAATCAGCAGTTAGAGCACAGCTTAATGAATTACAGAAGATTTTATGACATCTTTTTTTATTTGATTTTTACTTCTCAAGAGGAACTTTCTGGTGTGCCAAGTACAAGCCAAATATCTATTAAACAAAAGAGGGAGTATTTTGGCTAACTGTCTTTTACTCTCTCTTTGAATGTCAACACATGTACCCCTGGCAGATTCCATAAATTCAAGAGCTACCAGATGGTTGCATAACAGCAATGCCCAAAATACACGCTCGAAGTCAAAGAATCGCAACAGAAGACAATGACTGGGTAGCTAAGAGACATGGACATCTACCCTCAGTCATCACTTCCATTAGGTGGACAGAGCAAATTAAAATGGTGCCAAGAATGTCACCTGGAAGAGAGTAGAGCACAGCCTGCCCTGGTATGATGTGACAATACACATTGCAGCACACTGCAGGTACTACTCAAAATGTATATATTTCAGAAGAGCCAATTTTAAAATGAAGGTAATAGAAATGAATAGAAAATGCCAAGAATAATTTTTTTTTGCAGCATTTGCCTTTGGGAATCCTTTATCTCTACACACAATGCTCATTTGGGTTTTGAAACTTCAACACAGGTTTGGGGGTTTTTTTATTCTTAATTAGGCATTTTACATATTCTCCCTTCCAAATCTATATTCAACTTTTTTATGGTTAAGGTTTTTGGGGGTATTTTTGTTAGATCCAGTAACTTTCCCACTTAAAAGCAGTGTTACAAGAAGTGTTCTCAGTACAGGTGTGCAATACAGTCATCAGGGATATGTAGATAACAAATTATCCACAGTTTCAAATTTCTCCCCATCTAGTTTGTAGCTGCTGTATAAAACCTTGACTGGCAATGGTATTTTTATGAAAGTTTAACTCCCATCAACAGTACATCGTTGATTTAGGAGAAGTGCTTTAAGTGAATACTTATATTCTGTATTTCTGAGAAAAGAAAACATTATCCAGGAAAACTGTATACATTAACATGAAGCATTCTTTGGGAGAGGGTAGCGGTACACGACTTACAGTCAGACACACAGCTTTTACATAAAAATATGAAATTTACTTTAAGAGGTGCGAACAGCAGGGCACTGAGTGCCGAGAGAAGAAAGGCTATAGTACTGGTGTTTGTGAATAGGACAGTGCTAAATGCTGAAGCTGTTCAAGGGCACAGTGCAGAAGCACATGTTTACAAGATCTCAGGCTTGTAAACAGCAGGGCTTTAAGCAGGTGGAGAAGAGTTCACGTTCCTGAGAAGGGAACACAGCACAAAACGTCCTGCTTCTTTGCAGAGAATCACCCTGCTTGCGGCTGTCTAAAATTAGAGACACAGCCATTGTTCCAACGGATAATCAGGGCTAAGAGCTTTTTTAGGGCATCTCTTGACAGCATGAGGGCTGGTACAATTCTGCATGTCAGTTTAGCTGCACTGAAAATCTGAAAAGGCCAAATTACAGTTTTATTTTTCTCTAAATTTCATTACAAGGATACTAACAGTATCAACGGGATTAATTTGATGATGGGATTAAAGAGGTGTTAACACCTTTTAATGAGATCAATCACATTCTGAAAAAAATATGAAACTTTATCATGAGGGAGTCAGGGGAGTGATTTGAGAAGAGGTTTAATGCAAGTGCAAAATGTGGTGTCCGTGAAAGATTTTTGCAGAGTTCTTTAATTCAGTTTAATCTCCACATAGTAGAGTCTGGAAGCCCATTAAGGAGGAAACGATAGTATTCCCATTTTGAAATTATAAGGTAATTAATGTTCCTGCATCAGTGTCTGAGAGGAGAGTTTTCAGTCACCCAGCATTTCCAAGGAAACGGGATACTGACAGAACAACAGCAGAAATGAGCTCACTGAAGTAGAGCCCCTGATAACGAAAGGTAGATGCTGAAGCCTGTGAAATGGGCTCAGTGCTGCTACAGAGCAGAGTTTCAATTTACTTGAATTCACTAGAAATGGCTCTGCTTGCACTTTGCTATCCAAGACACTGTCTCCAGCAAGTAAAATGGATGAACAAGTAGGAGACACCATGGTAAAGTGGTTGCAAACTAATATGTAGTCTGTACCATACAAGATATGGTAATGATAAACACTATATGTAGAATAACACAGAAAGCCCAAAGAACCAAAACTGTGTAACCCAGGACCAACAAAGAGATAAAACACTACCTGGCAAGCACACCTGATAAACCATAAATTCAGCATTAAACATTGCAAATTATACAACAACTTCCTAAATTTAATTACATAAGGTCTTCCTACAAAAATCCATGGCTTTGCAAGTATAAATTTGAATATGATGTGATCAAAGTATTCTATTAATCAGCAACTAACCAAAAAATTACATTAATGCAAAAGAAGTAATATAAAACAGAGACATTTTTGTGTTCTAGAGCAGTAATTTTTCCTTTCTCCGTGAAGTATGGGGTTTTCTGTCCATGTTATCATGAAAACACTGATTCAAAGTTTCACAAATGTTGATTGAAACTTCAAGCAAGCATCCTGTTCCCTACAATTTCAGAGGATTATAACATTCAGATTTTATTATTCCCCAAATTCACTTACTGCCCCTTCCAATTCCACATGATGAAGCTCAGAGGACCCCATAATTGAGATAACAGTCACCCAGTCCCTCTCTTCCTCTGCAAACAGATGAGTATGATTATCCAGACTGTTCTTTTTTACTGCTATGACAAGTTTAGTTTTTGCACATTGACTTCTAAATTTGCAGTTCGACTGAGAATTGCCATTTTGAGTAGGAGCCTACACCATAGTTGATTGCATATCCTACTCATCAAGCGTATGCTCACATGTCCTACAGATAACAGAGCCTGGTTCACCAACATGTTCCAGATACGCAGCCCAAATATACTGACTCATTTGCACTGCAGCCACCCTACTTTTACTTGTAGTCACCATCTCTGAAAGAAGTCTGATTGCTATTAACAAATGCCATGTGACGTACCGCAGCAACTTCTCTACTTACAACAACAGGAATAAGCCCAAGGAAGCTGCACAGTTAAATGGCAACACACCCAGTAGCAAATGCAGTTTTCTGAACAGCACCATCAGAGCCAGTGTAGCTCTCTGGCCCCTCCAATCCCTACTTGCTGCATCCTCCTTGTTCACCCACCACTTTCTACTGGTTATCACAGTACCGAGAAGTTTACACAGCACTCAAGGACCAATTATGACAAAAGCACGGTCAGTCACATTTCTTCCTTTTTGCACCATCACAATATGCCTCTACACATGTGGAGGAATAGACATTTGCCCTCCCAAATCCCAGGGCGGAGAGGGGATGTTATTTTGTGGTCTCAGCACTCCATCTTGCAGCTGCGTCAAATTATACTCTTTTAGGTGGTCTCCTCCATTTCTAATAAACAAAATCCACTCCACTTTATTCAGCCCACGCTCCTTTTTTCTCCAGTCCCATAGCATTCCCAGTCCTAGCTTTAACTGCACTTCTCTGTTTCTTTCCATCGTTTTGATGCCATATTCCTTTCTAACTTTCTTGGGTGATACCTTCTTACTGATTAGGACTGCTCCAGCCTGATCAAGGCAAACAGGATTATTCAAGATAATTAACATTTTTATAGGGCACTGAAAATTACACACAGGTTTACAGAATACAAAAGAGAGACACCAATTACAATTCTAGAAGAATTCTCATTCATTACCATGTTTACTTATAAACATGAAATTAGTGATGCCTGGATTAAGATTAGAAACAACATGAACTGTTATCACAAATAAAATCCTTTCAAGTGTATTTCATACACAGTACACACAGTATCTCTTAAAATATGAAAAATTATAGTATCAGAGATACTCTCATAGAGGGCATTTTTTTCTTAGAAGTACAAATACAGCTATATAGAGAAAATTACTTCTAATTTACTTTCTTGCTAGCAATATACTTTTAAAAAGAAGAGGCATAACAAGCTGTAAAACAAGGTATAATATTTAAATTAAATTTCAAAGTTCAACTATATAATTCAAAATCTTTTTTTTAACAGAAAAGTGACAAAAGGGTCATAACCAAAGTTCATCTTGTTTCTTAAAACTGTATCTGAATGATAAAACTGACCTTAATTGTTAGAAGTCAATTTAAAAGATAATTTTGCAGTATGTGAGAGGTTACAGGAAGAACACAGTGTACTAAAGACATCAAAATTGTATTTGTCCCATACAAAGACAGTACTTTTTCCCTGGTCAAAAATCTGAAGGTGATTATGAGGGGAAAAAAAAAAAACAAACCACACAAAACCCCCCCAAAAAACACCAAAAAAACCACCACCCCTAAATGTTCCTAATTATTGCTAAATCAGAAACAACAAACAGGAGCCAAGTGAATGGGAGATTTCTGAAAAGCCCATATGGTGTGCTTTCCTCTGACAAAAGGCTCCACAAGCAGAAGACGGTAACTGTGAGCAGTTAAAACCCCACCATGTTCAGCCTTACAACCTGACAGTGCAACAGATCACAGGGACCTAATTCATACACTTGGTAAGAAATACATTGAAAAACAGGGGTTTTAACTGGAATCTGTTCATTCAACCCCTCAGCAGATAGCATGTATTTTTCTTTAAACATACAATTCAACCCCCAAGTCATGATCACCCACCTCAAAGTCCCTGCGAGAACACACTTACATTCTCTGAGATGGCTCTCACACCTTGGGTAGATTCCTGAGTGCTGCAGGCTACTGTCCTGCCTGGCTTGGCTTCACCTACAACAAAGTCTGAAAACAAATGCATGCATTTTTATCTTTCTTACAAGATAGTCTAAACATCTTCAAGTCTTTATTCATTTAATAAAGTTGATCTAAGGTACAAGACATAGCTCTTTTGAAGACTGGGACTGTGATGTCCTTGGGTTTCCAGTATTGCGGGGAAAGAAAAAAAAAAACAAAACAACTTTTCCTCAAGCTTGTTTTATTTCTCCTGAGGATGGAGATCTGCTTGCATCCTGCTCTGAGCACATGCATAACCAACAAAACTGGGTGTCAAGCCTTTGCTAGGAGTCCCTGATTTTCCTATTGTCATCACGTTAGTAATACTATATTGCACCAAATATTGTAACAGTGTGACAGTCACAGTAAAGGCAGTAAATATAAGCAAAGCAGTAAAGAGCCTGTGCACATAAATGGGACTTTGGTTTGTCAGGCTCACAGGGACCTTCTCAGCGCCTGGAGAGAGTGGTTAGCCCAGGGCTGCAGCCCCCTGAATTCTGGTGAGAAGGCTGCAGAAGACTTTGGGAGCTCTGGTTTTTAGAATATGATTTTAAATTACTATGTCTCCTCATTTTAGGACAGCTATGGAAGGGTAGAAAAGCCGTACGCCAGACTCATTTTTTAAGAGCAAGTGAGAAAAACAACTTAATATTTTGATTCCAGACCTAAATTTAGACCGTAACAATTTTTAAGTGAATTCTCAAAGTAACAAACTGAGTTTGTTCTCACCTCTTCTTGTTTACAGTCTCATAAACTGGGATCCCACACTACCAGTGTCACACAGGATGTCATTTTTTCTCTTGGCAAGTAAACACATGTGAAAGAAAAGGCATTGCATTTATAATGATAGCAACAGAACTTGCTAACATAGTTTTTACCAGGTTTCAAAGGGACAGCTTCAGCTTTCTGATGTACAGTGCAATGTCTCTTAGATTCACATGTATTTTTTTTTCCACCCTGCTGAGCACAGTTTAAAATGCAGAAGCAGCATAATTCAATATCAGACTATTTCACAGTACCACACGAGTTCAAAACAGAAGAAATAACATTAAAAGCAGTGAAATCAATCAAATGAATTATCTGAAAATAAAATTAGAGCATAAATAAAACAAAAGTAGGCCCAGGAATAGACAGACTGTCTCCTCTTTTCCTCTTGGGACAGATTTCTTTTAGTATGGCTTCAGTCACTCGCCCTGACATTTCCTTGGACTCCCCAGAGCCCCTCTCAAGCCTGGGTCAGGATTGAGCACTGAAGTTGGAAGATGCTTCTTAGCATTTACTTAGCAGGAAACATGGGAAAACAGCCATGCTCCTAAAGCACAGGGTACCTGGGCATTTTGTGAGGATTTTCTTAATCTCTGTTTCAATATGTAATTAATTTTCAAGTACTTGTTTTATTTTTTTTATCTCAAAACCACATTCTGTCAGGACTTTTATATATTAGCTCTCACCCTTGATTCTTCCATACTTGAATCTTTCTCCTCTCCAGCACGCTGCCAGCACCAGACTGCTGCTCGCCTCCTGCTCCTAACTCAGTTCCCTTGATTTGAAATAATTTCTCCCTTTCTCCTCAGATATTATCTGTAATGATTGATGGTCAGTAGCTGCTCTGCTCCTACAGCAGCTGGTAGCAGGCAGGGAGAGACAGGGCTGCTGCAGAGTGCCCAACCTGTGGTTTTACCTGAAACCCAACACCAGGAACAGTTAGATCCAGACCCTGAAGACAAGCAGCTGAGGGGTGTCTGTCGGCAGATCTCCACATTTAAAAGTAAAAACCCACAGCATGAGTTCGGTGAGCTCCTTCTGGCACAAAGGGGAAGTTTGGGGGTTTCTCCCTTTCACTGCAGTGCACACCCTGGTTTGGGAGGGGGATGAATCAGGAATACATTAGCAAAATACGATAGGAAAAGCTTGAGTTTGTCACAAAAGGAAAGAAAAATGAGGAAAGGAATTATGCTTAAAGGCAACCCTAAAGGGAGCAAACTTCTGTTTCTTGTATATGAAATAAAAGGTTATTGCTACTACATGACAAGAATAGCATTTTTTAACATTCCCCTTTTCAATAATAGCAGGTAATTCTCACAGGATTCAATGTTTACGCTCACAAAAATCAATTTTTCCCTTTTATTAAAAAATTATGTACAGTAAATTGCCGCTACAACACAATCTACATTGTTTAACATACCCTGCTTTGATTTACTGTTCCATTCATAATCTGCTGATGATTAAGCTTCTCAAAAACAATCCACTAGCCTTTCTAAGTGATATCAAGTTGTTTGTTTTTAATCTGCTGAAAATCATCCTGTAGACAGATGCATTATTGAAGAATTACATTTTAATTTATTTTCATGCAGTGCCTGTGATGGGCATTTGGATTAACAGAATACAATAATGCTTCTTTATGCCTCTATCTATTCAAATCAGAAATTACCTGCATACACTCTCTCTGATGGTGGTCAAAAATTGTACAAAGAACTGAGAATAGTGCTTCTTAATATCACACAGCCCTGCTGCTCATCAATGAGTCTTTTTCTGTTCTAATGCTTTTGTCATGTATATGAAAGTCATTATGTAGTTTAGAAAACAGGAGATGAAGTGAAAGAGGAAGATCAGGGACCTGGGATGCATTAATATTCTACCAGCGTCAAAGATATTTCCCTCGAGGGGCTCCTACAGGCCACACTGTTATTACAGTGCCTATCCATTATCTTGTGCTGTACTTGGTATTAAGACAATAATGGAGAGAATAGGATTATGTGCAGATGATAGGAAATGCGAAGGCAATTCAGCAAGATAGGAAATGAATGGAGACATGATTCTTTCATCGAAACTGGGGATGGTTTAGCATAGGGTAAGGGAGAAGATAAATGAAGGAAAATGAAATCTTTACAGGTTAGCTGGGGTAAAATGAGTGTTTACATAGAATCCGATGAGTTTAACCTTTTTGATACAGAATATCACAGCATCTTTCTTTAATGCATCAGTGTATATTCCTTCAGAGGTCTGGTTTGATCTGAAAACTTACTCGAGACACATGGGGAAATGACCAGTGTTAATTTGACAGATGTGGCATTATGTAGCAGGTAACCCTTTAATTCACTCCAAGAAAGAGAAAATTCTGAACGCCACTCCAAATTTCTGCATTTCAACTACAGGCTAGAAAAATCATGTCCTGGCCACTAAACAAACAGGCAGAAAATAAATTTTTAAAAAGCAATAAAGGAGAATTGACCATAACTAAGTGAAGTGCTGATCCCAGATTGAAATGCTCACGTTCTGCCTTACCATTGTACACCTTCTAGTTCCACAAGCAAGAGCCTGTGGCTGATAGCAAGTAACAAAGGCTAATAATTTTAGGAGGCCAGCAATGCATTTTGATAGTGATAAACAAAGACGGGACCAGATTGTGTAATTTACAGACATTTCTCTGGCTTATGTCTGTCATATTTTTTTAATTAGGATAAATCACACACATGCATTTGTGATAACAGCACAATGCCAAAAGAGATCATACTCGCTCCCTAAAGTACAACTATAATTTTATTCTTTTTAAGGAGCGCTTGAAGGCTTTCCTTTGGTTAGGTTAAAACCCAACCAAGTAGATCAGCAGCACGAAGCATCCAAATAAAGGGACCTCAGAGAGGCATGAGGCAGCTCTGCCACCAGCCTTGCGGCACACACGCTGCCCTTGCACTGCATGGTGGCAACGGCAAGTCTGCAGCGCAGCGATTAACGCACGCTTGAGATAACGGAGATGCCAGCCGGGACAGAGCCCGCGCACACACAGCCCGCGGTGGCGGTGCGCGGCCCCCACAGGCCCCACGGGCCCCGCCGGCCGCGCGGCGCGGCTCCATGCTGCTCCCTGCTGCCGCCTCCACTCACCGCCGCCGCTCGACACGCGTTCCTGCTCCTCCCTTTGTCTCGGGCCCTGCTGCTTGACCAGCATGGCTTAAATACCGGCTGGCCTCGGCCGGTGCTGCCGGCTGAGCCACGTGATGTATTGATCCCGGCTGCTATTTCTGCTCCACACTGACCTCCCCCTCCCAGCTCCGCGGCTGTCCCTGCCAGCTACCGGCTTTTACACCCAGCCTCACCACGCAGCAAGGCCTTCCTCAGCTCCCCACAAGCACCCCACGCTTCTGGGCACTCTGTCACAAAGAAGTCTGTCTTTATCTGAGAGGTTTCCTGGATTTAAAGTTTGCAGGCCAGACCCCAGGCAGATGAAAATTACACCCAAGAAGTGCACGCCTGCATGTGGCACCGCCGGGGCAATGGCAGGGCACTCAGCTGTGAAAAGCTGATTTCTGAGCTTCTAGTCACATCCTGCACTACTTTGTAGCATATCCTACAAGGGGGCAAAGCCATCCATGCAGTGATGACCCAACCAGTTGCTTGTGCCAGCCCCTGTGCTGGCAGTGGCAGGGCTCAGGGAGAAGAGCAAAGTGCATCTCAGAGCAGAAAGGGAAACTCCATCAGCACACCTGATGCAAGGCCCTGCTCCTCGATCCGACCAAGCTGGGCAAGGGTCTTGCTGTGCTCCCCTACCCCTGCCAGCTGCACCCAGACCTGGCACTTAACCTGCTCCACCCTCCCAGCCCACGCAGTGCAGAAAGCCTGGTAGGGAGCTGCTGTGCCGGCCCCAGGAGGAGGAAGGCTGGAAAGTCTGAAGTTTCAGTGCTGATACAGAGGTGACCGGTAGACCAGATGCATCCCACAAACACTTCAGGGTCCCATAGCACGGGGGTTGATACAGCAAAACTGCCCAGCTTCAAGCTAGGGGGTCATCTTGTGACAATGACACCTTCCTTTACATTTTTTTCCTCTTTCCTGGTGATCAACAGATGTGAAATTCACCCCCTCCATACCCATGTTTCACCCCACAGTTCAGCAGGGTCATCATGAGTAGAGGCACACAATGCCAGCTGAATGCAGAGCATCCTCACTGCAGCTGGGAGTGAGGTTTCCCCGGTGCCCTAAATCAGCTTTTCTCAATCAGCTTCAGGTGACAAGAGGCATTTCTGTGAGAAGTGCAAATCAGCAGACTTGGAGAATTAGGAACATACTCATGAATTTTACATAACAGACACAAATATGAGGATATGTTAAATAGCAGCAGCAGAGCTAGGTGTCAGGATTGCCCCTTGTACAGGGAGCTGGGGACTGTGCTGGAATTGCTGGGGGATCTCTGCTAGCCCCCTTGCATGAGGCAGCATCACACACCACAAAGATGACCACCTACCGAAGACTAACAGTCCAAACTACATTGTGTGACTTGTCTGGTGACTTGGAGGGTTTATAACCATATTTTAATGCTTCTTAACATAATGAACACTTAGTTATATAAATGTCTAAATATGTTTTGAATTAACTAAGTATGAGTCTAGACTGTCCCATAACAACACGTGGGGCAATGAGAGATAACAATGGATTATATTCTTTTATCTTGTTGCCTTTTAATCTTATGTAATGTTACTAGCTTTTATATTACCACAAAGAGTTAACAAGACCAGTTTAATCTGCTCTACTTGCTTTGTACACTGCTGTTTCTTTCTCAGCTGAGCGCAGGCTGACTACTTATTTGTATTAGAAATTACATGTGAGTGAACAAAGTACCTCCTTGAAGTCATAAACTTTACAGATCTCTTACATTACTATCTCTTGTCAGAAGTTAAAGGCAACCAGTTGAAGCCACTTTCAAAAAATATGGATGGATGAAGCACTTTCCAAACCACCAGTTTCACTATGATAAGGTCTGACCCAGAAGCTTGCCCTAGCATGGGGTCTGACCCAGTGTTTTGGTTTGCTGCATCACAATTTATTGTCTACTTTAAGAAACGGCGTAGGGATTTTTCACCTGGCAAGGCTGACTAGAAATACTCAATGAAACTTATTTAAGAGGAAAACTCCCACTAGTATTTCCATCCAGAGGCTAAGAGCTGGGCAAACAATACCACAGCCAACCTCCCATGAGCAAATCATCCCCACAAACACAGATATGGCAGGTGCCCCATGCCCTGCAGTAAACACAAATGCAAAACCACTTATATAAAGGCAAAGCCACACTTTCCATAAATGGTGACCTTGGGGACAACCATGGGCATGGCCCTGCCCTAATCTTCTCTGCTCCCATCTGTCTTCAAGTGACATGGTAGGGTAAAGGCTGGGTACAAGCACTGTACAAACTGCCCCTATCCCCCCCATATGCCTCTGGCCTCTGTGGGGCATCGCTGGCACTACCACAGTGGGACTCCTGCTCCAGCTGGTGTTGGGGTTCCTGACTCTGAATGGAACTCCTATACTACTCATTAGCCTCCCATTAAAATATGGCCAAAGCTCTCAAGTCCTTCCCTACTGGGACTTCTGGATGTACAGGCAGGACAGAGTTATTTGAACCAGCATCAGACTGGAAAATTTTGGGAATCCTGTTTCCATTCACAAGTCCAATGCATATTCAAATTGGGTGAAATGGGGTCAGAGAATTAGTTTAATGATTAAATCTATAATTCAGTGTCTACAGTTTTCTCCTACAAGGAAACCCCAGGCTTGAGGAGATTGTTTTCTTGCTTGATGCCCCCAAGGAACACATATGGAGGCTAGAGAGCCAAGCTGTATAGAGAGAAGTTATATCTTTTATGAGATAAACTATTAGAGTTGAGGGAAAAAATATGCAAGCAAATAAGCCATTCCTTAGGTCTGAAACAGAGGCTTCAAACTGCAGTAAAAGCATGTTGGGAAGATATGCTCTGGGATAAAGTTGTTACATTATCAGTTAGACAATATGAGAGGAAAGGACAACTAGCACCCTCTGGAGCAGCAAGCAGCCTCAGCATGAGGTGCCATGCAGGGGTCACTCACTCCCATGGGACAGCAATGAGAGAAACAAAAACAGTTGGACCAGAGTGAAAAGTTAGCAGAAGGAGAATAAAAATTACAAAATGTCATAAAGCGATCACTCTCTGTTGGATTCCTTCTATTTAGTATCTCCTAGAATGAGGAATAATTTTCATTCACAGGTTTTCTCTTCAGTTTGTTTTGTAAATCTGCTTTGAAAATCAGAATGTCAGAACAGACTGTTTTTATGGAAAAAAATGTTCATCCTGTAATAATGCAGCTACTGTACCTCCTTGATTGTCTGAAGGAATTAATTTTGGTGTATAGGGCTCATTGAGTCTCACACCATTTCCACAGACCCATCTGGTGTACTGGGTAAAGACTACCGCAGTACTGGTACAGTGCAGGATGCCTATGCTGTGGAAAAATGAACTGGACTAGAAAAAGATTACACAGTACTACTACATAAATTGAAATGGTGTGCTTATCACGAATATATCAAAATAATTAAGAGAAAGGTGCTCTTTTTTCTCTTTTTTTTTTTTTTTGGCTTAGCATTCATGGACTGAATCAGTGAAAAATAATTTAGTTATGAACTGCAAATTAGCTTTTTTATCTTTTCTGCTTTGCTTTATACATTTAAAATCACTGTGGACATCATCATAAAGAAGTCAAAGTATCTTTGTAATCCTGTTTATGGAAAATGAATGTCCCCTTTTACTCTCCTCCATTCCAAAGCAGAAATACATTAAGTACACTCTTTGCCATTTCTAAACAGAAAGAGCCCAGAAAACCTTTGTGAACATGAAGTAATTGCTCAGATATTTGCTACACTACTAACTACTACGTATATCAGCAGATTGTACCTATCCTGGCTACCAGCCTTCTGCATCTCAACCTCTGAAATAAAAATAAAAATGTTTGGAAAGACATAGAGCAAGCAAGAAAATTATTATCTTGGATTACAGAAACAAGTCTAACCTAAGATAAGAATTCAGCCTTCTTTTGTTTGATCTGGTGGACATTAAATGCCACTTTCTGCTGACCCCAGCGACTTCCAGCTCAGACCCATCACCTCATTAATATGATTCCAGCATTTCTGTGTGTCCAGATGCCATGGGCAGAGCTGTCCATAACAAATGACTACTACCTGTACCCAACTCCCTTAATTATAAGATACATTCAAAGGAAATTACAGGCTGCATGTATTAAAACAGCTAACAAGGACTACAAAGGAAGCATAACATCAGGATGGAGCACACTTTACAAGAAATATTTTGCCTCTGCTAACAGGCATCTGGTCCACAGATACAAACTATTAGTCTGATACACCTAAACTGACACTCCCAATTGTTTTAATTTCTCCTCTAATTGTAAGGAGTTGCTGGGTGCAATGTGCCCCATCCAGCTGCACCTTGAGAGCTTCTTTCAGTGAAAGCAAGCACCGAGGATGCTGGTGGCTCTCAGACCTGCGAGATAGTCAGGGCACTAGTACCTCTGTTCTCCACTCTCTTAATTCCATAAGGCCCAATCACCACTGCCCATCAAAAGACTTTAAAGGGAATGTTATTGAAGATCTAAAATCAGGCTGTATTTTGGTTGACATCACTTACCCTCCTCCAAAAGACAACATTTTCCTTGGCAGGTGATAAGCACCACCTCCCACGTTCTACCATAGATGCTGCTAATTAAACCACAGTGAAATCCAGATAATTAGCAACCTTTTCTAACACGGCAGGTTACTTATTCTAAACCTTTTTCTGGGTGAAATGGTATTTAAGACTTTTTAAAAATCTACTATTTTCCATGCTCTCAAAATTATTTTCTGTTCCAATAGGAAGAAAAAAATCCAAACAACAAAACAGAAAAAATCATATAGGATCCTGAAAGCAGGGCAAACATTCATCACCAGTGTTAGCAGTTGCATTGTTTGACCATGTGAATACTGCAAAGAATATGTTCAATCTCTCTAGCAAAGACTGTCCCTCAGATTGTAATGATATGGCATTTTTATTTCCATTTTAAAAACAAAAGTAGATTTATAAAACCAATTCAATGCCTGTATACCTTTGGTGGATGCTCTTTTTAATTTATAGCAATGTATAACATTACCAACATTTGGTACGCGGTGAGTTACCTAATACTTAAGCACAAATTCCTGATGTTTCTGTAAAAGGAGACTTGTTTATATTTAGGATTAATATAGCGATGGCATATTTACTGGCATGGAGGCATTCCTGTCCCATAGGAAATACTGCACATCCACCAAATTCTTCCCTTGCTGTGGTGATTGAAGCATCTTCCCACACACACATGTATGGGGACTGCCTCACCTTCCCTCTCCAAAATATTCATGCTATTGTTCAAAGTAGTGGCCACAGAGAATACAAAAACCTGTATTCCCTTTTTCTCCTAACTTGCAGCCACAACTGTCCAGTCCATCCCCTTTCCATCTCTCTCTGCCATGTTCAGTAGGATTGCTGAGAAGGATGCAAGCATGGCAGGGTTGCCAGAGCGGCTCTGCTGAGGGACCACAGCTGACCCGCACTCATTACACTGCAATTCATCTGGGAACTGCAGGGCACAGTTGCAACTTTTGCCCTCTGCTGCCTACAGCCTTTGAGCACCCCTAATTACTATTAGTCAGCTGTTCTCCCCCTTCTACACACCTCTAATCACACTTCTCCCTCATCAAGCTGGGAGCTCTGCAGGGGTTAACCCTGAAAAATTTTACAGTAAAGGCAGCTTTTATTGTAGTGGCAATTACAGAAAGAGAAAAGGCAATTTAGTCTTTTATGTGGCTCACAGTTTCATTAATGCCATACACTTTTAGCTGACTTGAGTTGTTATGCATTAACTCAAAAAGGCATGGCACACAAACACTGCTAAAATAAAAAATAACTAAGACATGGCAAACTTTAACTCCTCAAATACAGGCTTAATGCCTCAAATACCAATAATGCTTTTATGTAACAGCTTTGTTAATGCCCTCAGCTTCAGGCGAAAGTCACTATGAAGTAAACTGCTCAAACAAGGCTGCAGAAACAAGAAAAAAAAGGTTTAAACAATCTGCAAAGAATTCCTTACTCCTCTTGTACTGGGGAACTCCGCTCCTAGCACTTGCTGCACCTCCTGTCGTGTGATGACAAGGGGAACTTAGATAAAAGGCAACATGCTGCAGTGGTAGTGGTTACATAGCAGTGTAATTCTTTCAATGCTACCTACACAGCCTGCGCTTCCCCTCTGCTGGGAACAGCGACCAGGACAGCAGCCACCTCAGCATTTCTCATGTACCTGCTATGTTTCTAAATATCAGCCACCTCCTTCTCAGCTTTCTAGTAAGGGATTCCTTTAGCTACAGTGAGGAAAAGCCCACTGTACTCAGCCTTTCTGGAACATCCCACACTAAGAGCTCATGGAGACTCACCAGCCTAACATGGACTAAGCATAACACTGCTTTGTTTTGCTGAACACTAAGACCTGTATGGAAGGCCAAGGAGTGGCTATGGGTCTTCCTGATCACAGCAGTTTCACAAAGCTATCAATGGTGGCCTGAAATAGCTGGTACTTACCATCCAGGAGGCAAGCATCACACCAATGACATCTTCCATTGCATTTGCCTTGGTGGACAGTTCAATCAGCTGAGCAGCAACAAGGATTCTCATTGCCATGGGACATTCTTGGAGGTCAGCGGTGCTCTAATCTCTTCAGAAGTAGACTTTCATAATCTTGGCTTCTGCTGACACTGTGCAACATTGCATGCCTCCAGCACTATCTTGTCCTGTTGGTCATTACCATTTGTCTGGCATTAAAAATGTCATTCCCTCAAAGAAAACTGTTACAAAGACAGGCTGAAACAGTTTAGTCAGTGTTTCCTCTTCCCTTCCTTCCCATCAGGTATGGATTGAAGCTCTCCATACAAGTTAAGAGATGTTTCTGGCATTCTGCTGATATAACCATGTTCCTCTGAAGTGATTAGTATCATTTTATCTTTGTCCTGCAAAAAAGCACAGAGGATAGCCTGAACTAAAAGTAATCACATTAATTCCTTTTGTTAAGTCTCAGCCCCAAAATTCCAGAATTAGGAATTGTGTGTGAAGAGTTGCTGGTATTGCAGTACCCAGCATGCAAGCAGGTGCCAAGCACTTATACTAAGGCTTTCCAAGTATTTCTGGGCTGTGCAATAACAAAAAAAAGAATTAACTTTTTTACCCTGTGGGATCAGGATGTATGTGAACATCTTACAAAGCAGTCTTCACTTATCACTTAACATGGTTACATAAAACCCATATCAGATTAAGGGCATGACTACATTTCAAATAACGCTTGTACCATATAGCTATGTCTATAGGTTTTTCTACAAAAATTCATTCAGAAAAGTTAAGATAAATCAACTAAACTCATGATGATAATGCATGTAAGTTAAAATGCATTAAATTCCTGTACGGATATTCTCACCAAGAGGTAAAGTGGTCTGACTTTACTGAAAAGAGGATTAAGGTACCATGAACTAAGGCCATTTTCCTTTTGAATTAGATCATCCACGGAGGAGCTTAAAGCACTGTAGTTTTGATGCACTTCACACATATTCTTAATTTGTCTGAATTTTACTACAATTGGAACAAATCTGAGTTAAACAAAAACCTCCCCTACTGCATTTCTGGCTGATATTAAGAGATATTACCAGTTTACTTGGTTTACAAATGTCCTGTAAAAAACAGCTAAAGCTGTTTTGCAAATAGCAGAACCAGAGCCATCCTTTTGTACTGCAGAGGAAAACAACAGCAGCAGGTACAGAGCCTGGGACACTCGACAGGATCACAACTTCAGTGCTTGTACTAAGCTGTTGGTAATCTTGAAAAACAAACAAAGAAAGATAGAAAACTTGAATTCAGTGTTACATCCCATCTGAAAACATGTCCTCAGACATGAAAAGACAGACAAAAAAGGCAATCTCATGGGACAGGGTAGTGATGGAAAGCATCTGGGAACTTTGTCCTCTAGAAGCCTGAGCTGGGTAGGCACAGCCCTGGGGTTCCCCTTGTCACTGAACAGAGGATACGTTTTTAGAGGTTAAATAAAATGCACTCTGAAATTTACCCATCCCAGCCTCAGATTAAATGCTAACTAATGAACAAAGAAGAGCAAACAGTTTCTGAGTCTGATACTGACTCAGGAGTTAGTTTATCTGAATAATAAATTTTACACTTGACTAAAAAGAAATTGATACAATTCACATTCCCAAGTATTGGCAGGTAATTGAGATGTGGCAAATAGAAATGCAAAGAAAATAGAGCAAAACCATATTAAACAAATATTCCTCTTCAATGCTAAAAAGCAGTTTGGCTTCAAATGTGTCAAGGAACAGAGAGGACTAACTATGATACAAAAAAAAGTGCAACTAATTTTTAAAATATTGTCTTTATCCATTTTTCTCCACAGCAGATATAGGCATATTTCTGTAATACAGATTTTGTGATAACCTATCTATTCCTATTCCCTAGACATCTGAGCTACTAACATTGACAGTGGGAAAGTTTAAGAGAAATCTAGCAGTCAGATGTTGAGCTTCTGTACTTCATTTTTTATTATTTCTTTCCTCAACCTTCCCCAAAAGACTGAGAAAGGTTCTGCTTACCCAAACAGGGTGGTAGCTGCCAGGCCTACTGCTGGCCTCACACCTGCAATTCAGATGTCAGCGACAGCAGCAGCGCTGAGCACCCAGTGCAGAGGTAGCAGCTTTTCTGCCAGTGGTCCTGCGGAAGAGCTCTAGAAACTACTGTGCTTTGACTACAAGTGGGTTAAAGTTGCCTCCTCCAAGCATCTCCAAATAGCCAGTGTCAAGACTAGGTTCATGTAGACTTTTACACCATTTCACCAATGAAAACTTGGGATAGTTTCTCTGATCGTAGGTGATCTGTTTCAGGTTAAATGAGAGCCAGATAGGTTAAATGAGAGTTAGATCTTAGAAGAGTCTGGCATGAATTCAGCAAAAACAATTAAACTGGAAGCAAAAGACTGTATATTGTTCAAGGACTCGGGAATATGCTACCTCATATGTGCTAGTAGACTGTTTTAAAATTGCTCAATGATCCCCTACAAAAAAACAGAAGATTCAGATCATTTTTGTTACAGGGCTCTCCATCAATGCACAAGCCACCACAGAAAGAGCACCCCTGCAATGCCCATAAATGTAAGACCTTTCATACTATTTTATTACACAGATTTTTACTTGCTTTTTATACCCAGCATGCTGGAATTGCAGTATGCACTGCATTGTGTTAAATCCTTATTTTAATTTTTCTAACTTATAAGACTTATTTAATCCCTCGCTGAAAAATTCCCTCTGCAAGGTGTTTGGAGAGCAAACTGTTGGCCTGAAACTCCCAGCCCTGTCCCCTTTGAGCCTCTGTCTGACCTGGCTTGAACATCCTTCCTCTGCATCCCACCACCCTGCAGCCAGGTATCCCAAGGGAAAGTACAAGAGCTCTGCCAGTCAGGAGAAGGCTCCTTCTCCAGGTGGTCCCTGCTGCTGGGGACCCCGCAAGCCACAAGAGTTCCCTTCCTCTTGATCCATCTCTCTCACTGCTTGCTGGGATATGCTAGCAATGGGGCTTGAAACAGGGCCAAGCTACGATGTTCAGTCTGAACCACCAAATGTATACGTGCCAGGTACTTCTGTCTGGCACAGCTTGAATCTTCTGCACCACAAACATAACTTGAGGGCATGCATGGCTGCAAGAGATCAGTCATTCAATGCATATTTCTCTTGCAAAACTTTCTTCAGCATCTGCACTGCTCTATGATTATCTGAATGCCATTCAATCTACCTCTAACTTGAGTTGCCCAAGTATATTTGCATGTATATTGTAAGCATTATACTAAATGAGATGGGACTGCCTGTGTAATCATGCCATGACTTTCCCTCAGGGAAACCTGGTAAAATTATGTTCCATTACATTTGTAAAATACTACCCATTAAAAGCAGGAATAAAACTTTATGTTCATGTGAAACAAAACAGAAAAGATTCTCCACTCTAGCTTGTTTTGATATGAAAGAAGCATTTTCCAGGCAAACAAGGATTCTGAATTTGACTTCAGTATTATGTGCTTTTGGCTTTGATTGCTTTACAGTTAAGACACTTTCCAAAATTCTCTTTTTTCTTAATTTACTGTTATGAAACAACACAGAATAAAACCAGTTCATCTGCCTTGAAGAGGATAGACAGCAGCTTTGGAAAAAACCTTGGTGAATTTTTCTTATTTATTATTGTCCATGTCATAAAAGAGAAAAGCTCTTTCTACTGTACTATTCAGTGTCCTTTACTCTTGCTGCTGGTCAATTCATTGTTTTAATTCCTTGATGCTCTGGCAAACTTTCAAGTATGTCATGGGAGAATTTTAAAAATGAAGCATTCATTTAGAAGTCACACAGTGGTGATATATATACAGAGCTTCAATTTAAACCATTATTGCGTACCATCCTTTTCCTTTTGTAATAATCCATTAAATGCTTTCAAGTATGGAGAAGGAATAGCAACCTGTAGATCTGAATGGAGCCCAGATGACCTATAAAATACATCCTGCCTCACTGCCTGACTAGTTCCAACTCTCATCTCTAATGGTTGCTATTGTTATTCTACCATCCAGACAGCCACACGCATCAATTATACATTCTTCTGGGTCACAAATCCATTTTCTTAGGCAGCATTTTTGTCTTAATGCACGATGCTTTTTCTTCAACATGTGAACAAAGTTGAAGGTCTTAATATTAAAAAAAAATACTACTTTTTCTTCAACTGTCTTGATAATTGGAAAACAGCTTCATGTAAATCAGAAGATACAGGTCTTTGAACTATTTAGAAGTATGTGTTTAGACCATATATTGCCTCTTTATTACACCAGATGTATTAGGCACTACTCTGTGTGGTAGGTGAACATTTTTTCTTTTGTTATAGTGGTGGCTGGCAGCACAGCTATAATTAAATGTCCTTTGGCTTCTCTATTTTATGACACTTACAATCCAGTCATCTTAATTGGACTTTCCTTAGCATATAAATGGCTGGCTCAAGAAGCAAAACATTTTTTTTCTGTGAAACAAACTCAAAACCTACACTATGGACTATCTCAGTGACATTTTTAATCTTTGACTAATGTTTGCCTTTTTTAAATGAACATGATGGAAAAAGCTTCAGATAATTCTATTTGAAGTAAGCCTAAGACAGGTCTCCAAATTAAATTTTTACAGATACTATTCTCAGAAGCAAAGCTCTCATTATTACATTTCCAAAGGGGTAAAGTCATTTCACTTTCCTGGTTGACAAAATAAGTTAAAATAGTTTGGGGAAGATAACACATCACTTTGAAGGGATTCTTACACATCACATATATCCTTAAAGTATTTCTGTGATTAAAAAGTTAAAGTGAAGCTTTTAAAACTCAAGAAAGTGAGAAAATTCAGTGTAGTGCTCCTGAGGCCTCCTCAGCAGGACATGATGCAGAAGTAGGCCTCAGCTTTGCCCAGCCACAGGAGTTCACAGTGCCCCAGCAGCAGCCAGCATCATCATCATCAAGGCCTCGGCAGTACCCTCAGGGGCTGGAGGAACATACCCAAAAGCGAGTCACTCACTGGAGCACAGACAACCTGCCTCAAGGTGATTGCTTCCAAACTGCAGGATGCTTACACCGGAGATGTTGTATGAACAGCCCAACACCAGATTCAAGACCAAGTCAGTGGAACAACCCTCAGCAGCAAAACTGTTGTATTTTCATCATTTGAAAACACAAGCAGCCTTCCCAGCACAGAGGCAGTTTTGGTGGCTACAGTATCAGGCTTCTCTCCTACAGGCATGTAGATCACTGCAACAAAATCATGGTGTATTTAACTGATGCAAACTGACCTACTGAAAATGGATATGTGAGATGGTCGGTGAATCTTGTAGCTGGCTAAGTGATTCCACAACCAAGTGCACTGTGAAAACATCCATTCACTAGCAGACATGTACCTGCCAGACTAGAAGAAATCCACAGATGACTGCAGAGAACCAAAAACTGCTTTGTGTGTGTATATGTACACAGATCAATGTTCACATTCATGCAAATACACATTCAAATTCACACACACCAGTGGGTACAAACCTGAACAGAGACCCACTGGCTTTTCTCCTACTGTTTCCTCTATCAGTAGGCAGCTTTCTCAGGCTGGTGGTGTTGTCAGCGGCTTGTGCACACTCATCAGGGCACGCTCTCCTCTGTCCCATTCTGATCCAGTCACATCCTCTTCCTATGCCCACTCCCTGCTACCATCTTCATTGGGCAGGTCCAGCTGAATTGCCATGCACAAAGCAGCTCTTTTCTTTGGAGACCCATGACAAGGGGCATGGCATTATCAGGCAAATACTTTAAAAAAATATTTTCATGTTCTGTTCTCTCCTTTCTGCAGAAAAAAACACCCATATTTCTGAAGTTGGCTTAGAAAACCCTGTCCTTTTCAAGCCTATATAGGCATGGAATGTGTTATCCTGACTCACTTGTCTTCTCATTCTGGTTCCTCCTTCCCCTTGTAGGATCAGCCAAAGCAGTCACATCTCTCTAAGGACATCAATGTACAGAATTTGCAAAGGGTTCTACACCATGTTCAAACACATACAGCTTTTGGGGCAAGCCAATGCTCCGCATTCAGCACCTGCATTTTCCATGCTGCAAACTTGAAGAGAGGGTCATTAGGTTTTGAGGGAGAGGATGGTAGTGGAGCCAGTTTCAGGCACTTCATCACCACACCATGAGGATCCCGTTAACTCCCAGTCTCCCACCCCTTCCACCCAATTTGTGCCTTCACTCATCAAGCACATATTTAAATAAAACTGTGGTTTTATCCATGTGAGGACAGAGGTAGCCTTACAGGAGAGCCAAAGTTGGATGGGCCACCATAGCTCTGCAGTCCTGCATTTCACCTGGTCACTAGTTTCAGAGCTTTAAAGCAGCCAGCAGGAACCATTTAGCTGAATCCTATTCAGATCTATGAAAACTGAGGGATAAATATTATTTTAACATTGAGGTTTCTGGTTGGCTGGTTGGTTTGTTTGTTTGTGGAGGCAAGGGGGTGTGTTAGGTTTAACTTTATTATAACTAAGCCTATATAAATGCAAATACTGTTTCTGTAGATATAATTTCATAAAGCAAAACTACCCACAATCTTTAGCAGTGAAATTCAAGTGGCAACTGTGACAAGCAAAGAAAAATGAATGCAGTTAACTTCAGCCATCCCTGCTCATCTGAAAGCTTGTGTCAGTTCCTAAATAAGCTTTTCATTTTCCTATTCAGTCTGCTGATCTTTGTTGATTTACAGCATGAATGAGCATGGCACATTGCAACTTGTAGAGTGTATTTTTCCTAAATAATAAAACATTTATTGCAGACCCATCAAGCCTGCTAGTAGCTTTGAATTATTATTGCAATGAAGTGCCATGTTAACAACTCATTTACATTGTTGCAGAAGACTCTGCGTTAACACTATATATAATTTAATCCCATTCAGGAGAGAGGATTCCCCAAAATATATCTAGAGCTGATAAATTACAACTTGCTGCTATTTTTCTAATCAACCATTCCCCAAGATGAGTCTGCCTTCAAGTCTATCCCACCCCTCACCTTCCACAGCATGCTGATGGCAGCTGAGCAAAGCATTTCCACATGGTCTTCTCCTCCTCAGCAAGCCCCAGACTCAGGTCCTTCCTCTGGTGAAACAAGAAGAAAGTATATTTAGTGGAGAGCTGCAAAGACCTTGTTGCTTTGGGAAGTAAAAAATTTGGGGGGGCACAGAGTGAGGTCAAGTATTTTGGTGGCTGTCTGAGGAATCTGACCTACATCTTCAGTGTTGGCCTGGGGGTGGGTAAGAGCCACTCAGCTGCAGAGGCACAAGAAGCACAAGCTGCCTGCAGAAGCACCAGGCAACTGCTGTGCTTGTAAGGAGCCCCTGACAGCAGGGCAGTGCCTAACACTGCCACTCGCCCCTGCTACATGGTCCCAGAGAGAAGGGGAATATCACAGGAAGAGGTTTCTGCTGGAGCACTCATATGTTTTGGGTGGTAAAATAGTAATTATTAACAGATGAGGGGGAAAAAACAAAATCCAGGAAACATGTAATTCTACACATATCAATCAGAAATTATCCTGTCCTTGCATATGTTCCTACAATTGGATGGTACCTCAAGCCCTGTATTAGACAGCCATTAATAAATATAGATCAGCAAAACTTTCCTTCTTGTAAAATGAGATCAACTATGTGGATTTTATATTTATATATAATGCTTGAGGAGTGATCCAACATATGTGGTGGTTTAATGGTGAGGACAACTCAGACTTCTTATACAGAACGGTCTGCCTGGAGCAGAGTGACTTGATTTTTAATTGGGTAAAACAAACTTGTGTTGAAGCAAATATCATCATTTATAAATGCACTATAAGACAATACCCAATTGATCTCCCTGTTTTCTCTCTCACAAAATACAGGTTCAGGCTTACAATTCAAGCCTATGTCACTAACATACAGAGCAAGAGGTTTCTTCTCAGTCATGCTCTTCCATTATAGGTCTGGAAACCCACACAGGTTTGGTGTCCACTTTAACATCAACAAGTCCTCGGCTCCTTTGAAATCTTAAGGATAAATGCTATTAAGAACTCACCACTAGATCTGTATCTCATTAGTCAGAGACCATAGTCAGTATAACTCTTCCCTCTAACAGGATCCCCTTGGCATGGACAATATATACTGCAAAACCCACCTTTGCATGAGCATTCAGCACTTTGCAGCAATTGTCCCAAGGCTGCAGTGAGGCCAGAGCCAGCAGAGGGAAGGGAAGGCAGTCCATCACACAAGGGGCATACCATGATTGCCTCAGAGGTGGTAGTATGGTGTCAGAGAGGGAATGAAACACCCCACCTCCACAATGAGCAGTAGGGCTGCCACCACACTACCCTGCTGCTCTTCCATAGCTATCTGGCAGGTGCAGCTGGGCACAGCTGCAGTGCCATGCCAGAACTACCACAGTGCCCTCAAACCAGGCTTAACCACCCCAAATATGATATATATAGACCCCTGAGGACACAATCATGTACACAGGATACCCAAGTTATGACCATTTTTGCATTGTGATACCCAGGTTTTGCTAGACACCCACAAGCCAAAGCACAAGTTATTGATTGCTCCTGGAGGCTTGTGGGCTTGTGATTTATTTATATGAGACCAAGAAAATAATGTTTCAACAGTATTGTTTCTAGTTCTTAACATTTAGTTCTGCTATTTATGAGAAATACATCCTTTCCTGAATGTCATTTAATTTAAATTGTGTCCAATGAGTCCATACTCTTCCTGCATAATCTTCCATTTCTATCTAATAAGTTGCTAGAGGCAACATGTTGCTAACTTAAGCTCTCTTAGGTACTGTCACTTCTGCGAATATCAACCAAGTCTTGCCTAACAAATGCTTTGCACCACATCATCAGGCACCCAGTACTTTTGTTGAAATTATTCATTAATAATTTGATCTCCTCAGTCTTTTTTTAAGACATTTCAAGGTAGGTGAACTTTTTAGCATGCTGAAGTGTTACTCTCATTTTCTGAGTCCCTGAGACTGCTTATAGTAGAGGACAGAATTTTACTTTATATCAACTACTTTCACTTGCAAAAACATTGGGGTTTGCTGTTTTTTTTCCCCCCTGAAGAGAAAATGTTAGTTTCCTCTATAGTGCTCCAGGATGAATACTGACTTTATTCACTTGAAAAAGCCTCCTATTTCAGTTTCATTTCAATCTGCTTCCAGGGGCTCACTAAACCAGCAATATGCACATTTCCATCTTAAACAAGTCAGGGCCTCTCTCCTACCACCAGTTGCCTCATTCAGTCCTGCAACAAGGACTATCCAAGCTAGATGTTGCAGGCACACACAGCACTTCCAACACACACTTACCTGCTCTCCTAACAAGCAGCGGTGGGAGAGAACAAAGAGGCTGTAGGAAAGCAGTAGCTATGTGGTGAGAACTGCTAAATCTGTCCCATTAGTTAGAGAAAAATTCCTGCATGCAAAATCATGTTGCTGTTATTCAGCTAAAGTTGTATGGCTGAAAAATACAACCATAAACCCCCTATCCTACCAACTAATGACATTTAATATGTTAATCTAACATGATTTCAATGTCCCTTCCACATGAATACGCTTATTCTGCTTTATTTCAAATAAATTACCCAGTTAGAAAAATTATTTGAACAGTAAGGCACAAATAAGTGAGTATTATTGTTTTCTGGTTGACTAGATAAGGAGTTAAACATCTAGAGGTGAAGTGGAGGACAATTAATGTACTAGCCTGCTCAATTATCATACAATGGCCACTTCTCAGGGAATTAGAGCTATTATGATCTACTCCTATGAATAAATGAGAATTTCAGCTCTCAGAGGGTAATGAAATAGTTTTGGAATTAATCTTTTTATGAGACTGTGGCTTTATCAGTTATGTTTTAGAGTCAGTATAAACACTTGTGTATCATAGGATAAGAGCTTCAGACAGGCTTGTAATTTTAATTTTTGTTCTCTCACTGTTTTAGTTCACTTTTCCTATGCTCTTATTCTAGAAACCAAAGGAAAAATTACTTTGCTTTTTCAGCTCTTCTGCTTTCATTAAATGTTACCAGAAAAGTAATATCCAAACAAAAATACAAATAATAATGCAAGCAATACAAATTCTGCATAAATCGTTTTCCAATGCAACTGAACACCCACTGAAAGTAGTCCTGAGGACACTCAATGATGCTGAAACACCGGAGGGTAACTCAAACACAACTTCAAAGACAAGGAAAGACAAAAGGACAGTTCTTTCAAAATTTCACACAATCTACTAAGGCATCCGTTTGTACTCAATTTTATATAAAAATATTCTCTTGGACATTTTGACCTAAATTCTTTGAATCTTTATCAACAGAACTGCTGATTTTCTCTACAGCTGCCAAGTTTCAGAGTTTCATAGCCATCTTCCCAGCAGACAGAACAAACCTAAATATATGAGAGTTTTAAAGCAGCCTGACCACAAAAGAAAGCTTTAAGAGACCCAAATAGTGGACCATATGTGATATCAAATGGGCAAGCCATTAGCATCAGCTGTGAACATATTGTACCAACTGGGAATGAAAATAAAACATTCAACTACCAACTGTTATAATCTGTAAATAGTCAAACCAATTCCTCTGGGTTCCAAAAATATATGAATAGTGTGACTTGTTGGGGCCCTATTGTCCTGTCCATAGGTAATGCAGCAGATTTGCTCCTAGTTAAAAAAAAAAAAAAAAAGGCAAAAACCCAAACTGTGAGACCTGTTAGCGAGATCTGATATCAGACAGTTCTTGTATGTTAAAAGACTCCTGGGCTTTTTGAAACTATATGTAAAGATTGCACATTAAGGATAACCGAATGGAGAATTCTTCTGAAGCAACTTTTCTCTGTACAATGTGCAGTACCATAAAAAAAAAAAAAAATCCCCACTGCAAATTATGTTGAGAAACTGGCAGAATACTAGAAAATTTATAGAGGGCACCAAACTGCTGAGAATTCATTGTACAGCTGGCAAGTGCACTCCTACCTACTAGTTGCTTCACATTTAATAATGCATGTTATGAACAGATGGATAGAATGTCAATAAGGCTCTCCGTATCATCAGTGGTAATGAAATACTGGACTTTGAATGCTTAATAGCACAGAAAACAAAAAGCCTGGGGGAAATTTGTCAATGTCATGCATGCAATACTTTAGCAGTGCTTTAACACTGTTAGTGTGAGGCCATATGTTTCTTCTAACAGGATCTACTGTAGCTGGGTGCCAAAAAAAGTTTGACACTTTTTTTTTTTTTAAACTCTTACCACATGTTAAGAGCAAATACCCTGCAACTCAGTCAAGCAGAGTAGTCAGCAGAAGTGTAATATGATTACTCTTTTTATTCCATTTCTCAATGAAAAGCAGCTAAGGAAAAGTTGCTAGTAAACATTGTTCTTTATACCTGTTTTAGAAATACAGTTGAAAGCAATCTCTTTAAGATTAAATACAGAAATAAAGGCACCAAATTGTCTGTATTAGGCAATAAATCTCATTGTCAAGAGCTGTGGAAGATGTGGACCTGGAAAATATTGCAAACATAAGTAAAGCATAAAGTATATATAGCAATGTCTGGAAATCAGGCCCATTAAAAGGAATAAAATAAAAATTCTCTTAGGTAAATTATCTTAGGCAAATGTCAGCTAAAAGATCTAGGGAAAATGCTTTGTAATAATCGAAGAGAAAAGGATAGCAGGAAGCTCCCATTCTGAGACACATAGACCTGGGAATAAGTACACCAGGCACAGGCCTTCCCCGTGTAATGGATGGAGAAACAGCAACATGGTAGGTAGTAGCACCTATGAAGGCTATGAGGGGAACCAGAGTGGCGTTTCCATCCTGCAAACTTCTCATGGAAACTCTGTTCTCAAAACTTCAGAAGACAGCAGACATCTGCGGCAGGTAAACCTCTGTGAAACATGGAGATCTCAAGTTCAGCAATACATCTGGAATCCTAAGCGTTGTGTGTCAGCAGAAATCAATGAGAGTTTAACTATTGATTCTGTGACAACAATTAGACAAGCACTAGGTGTCAGTCTGAAAAATCCTCGGGAAAGGCTCAGTTTCTTTAAGAAAAACACTACTTTCTGCCTTGTGACCCATGCACAGATGCCCAAGCTCCCTACCATGCCTTCCTTCCCCACACTCTCTCTCCAAAACCTTCCCAGGCTGCTCCAGTGCTACCCAGGCATGATGTCCTCAGGTGCACAGTGTTTGCCAGCCAGGACACCCAGAAGTGCCCCCGCAGATTTCAAAGCCACCACACAGTAGGATGATGTTATCTTTGGTACCTCTACCACTACAAGACTCAGCTGTGAAAATGTCCATTGTGTTCAAAAGTAATTAGAGAACGTTGACAGAGAGACAGCATTCCCTTCAAAAACCAAGCTAGAAATGACAGTAGAATATGACATAAGCCTTTTCAGTTTCCCTTCTCTGCAAGCCAGAACAGTCATCACTAATAATTTTCCCAGCTGCCGACAGAAGATGGTCTATATAGCACCAGCATCCATCAGCACACAGCAGGAGACGGCTCCTGCTTCCTTTCTGCAGCAGGGGAAGGATGTGCAGAGAAGCAGAGCATGTTTCTGTGCCAGTAATGCACCAGCTTGCCTGCACTTGGAGCTGGCACGGACTGGCCCTGCTTCTACAACCCTGAACTACACAAACATGGGACTGGTCCATGCTAGTAAATCCACCTGAGAACCTGTTACAGTTCTCTGCATTTGCCTGCATGGACATATTTTAGTTTCCCCTAAGTAAGGAGCTAAAATTCAACTCAGGACTTCCAAACCAGCTTTCAGACTAGAGTAGAGCATCGCCCTCCTTCGCTTGCCTTCTGTTTCCCTTGAAATATCCTGAGCTCTTACCATAGCAATTGCACTTAAAAGGATGAAGTGAATTTTGTGTGAGCTACAGAAGTACAAAAACTAAGAAGGATGCAGGCTTTTGTGGAGCAGAGCACCAAGAGGTGGGAGATTAAGAACCAAGTAGCAGCCAGGGCTCCTCATTCACAACAACCAGAAGAGTTATGCATCGAGAAGCAGAAAGCAAGGAAAAGGCACCTTTCTCAAATCACTGATGAAAATATTCTACTGATCAGATTTTTTAGATAGAATCTCCTATGTTTGTTGGACCCTGAGAAAAGGGACCTAGAGAAAATGCTGTGGTGAGCATCAGACTGTAGTATGGTTTCTCAGTAAATGTAGTTCTTAGCCTAGAAAGTCTTAGTTCAGTTTTTCAAAACAAAATAGATATTGATAAACTGAAGAAAGTTTCAAGAACAACTTCTTAAGGGAAAAATATAATCATCTATAAATATTTGAAGTGTGTAAAACCATCAAGGGAAAAGGATATAACTAGAAATAATGGAAAGAAAAAGCTTAAGCTCAATAGAGTATAGGGAAAATCTTCATGACAGCGAGATGTATTAGCCTGTGAAATACTCTCCCAAGGAGAGATATGGAAGCTTTCACTAGGGATTTTAAAAACTAAAGTTGACATAACACTAAAAAATGTTCCCTATGAAATAATCCTACATTGGCAGAAAAATGGACTGAATGATCTATTATGTCTTTTCTTTTTCTAAGTTTCTTCAGCCTTTGATGCTTTGGGAAAACATCCTGAACAGCCAAAGGTTATCAGAAAGGAGCTTCTTCAATTAATATGATGAACAACAAGATTACAAAGGTGATCACTGTGAAAGCCTCTTACAAAGCATCTCTTTAAATGTTGAAAAACAGATGCTTTTCAGGCAACGGACAATTTTTCCAAAGACCTGCTAAATTTGACCTCAAACCACCAGTTTTCAAGTACATGCTTAATTTTATGTGTGTGTTCTTATATCCCATTAATTTAAAGACAACCTGAACCTATGGCCTGAAATAAACTTATAAGAAAACAGTTTTCCAAGAGTTTGAAAATTTCCATACTCAACACAAACCTGGCAAATGTCATGCATAATCAAATTTAAACAAATAAAATCAAATTTAAACAAACAAGAATGGTTGTTACACATGTATTAGCACCTTTCAAAGTCTTCACTGACAAGGACAGACTATGTTAGTTCAGAGCTACTATCTTGATCACTGGTCAAAACCACAAATCTTCCTGAACTAATTCCTGTTTAGTTTAACCCACCTGACACTGTGAACAGTGTTAATGAATACTACAGTCTGTCATATTGACTTGTACACAATAAAAAAAGATGCTGAACTTAATTTAGGCAATCTACTCTGAATTATGTCCATCTTGAAATCATTCTGTCTTATCATATGTTTATGTTAGTACCAATATTAATATTTAGCACTTAGTGTATTTTGTTCACTGCTCCAGGTCACTGGTGGATAGTTAAGGGACACAGAAATATTAATTTGCTGGGTCAGTGGCTGAGAATGGAAATTATACAAAAAAGAATCCTGAAATATTTACCTACAATAATTTTGAAAAAGTTTTTCTTGCCAAAACAAGACCTCAGGACCATTCTGGTTTGGATCAAAAAGCATTGTTTCTCTCTTTTTTTTTTTTTTTTTTTTTTTTTTTGGGGGGGGGGGGGTGTGACTGCTGAAGGACTGCTCTAACAGCAATAGATAAAAAAGGTATTGTAAGAGCCTCTCAATCCAGCAGCTTGAGCCCCCTCAGTAGGGTTTACCTTTTATGCATCAGCAAGGCCTGAAGGAATGCTGGGAACAAGCTTGCGCTGTTCACTGCAGCTGCTGTCCTGCATGGGAGGGGAGATTCCCACTGCAGTGGAGCTGCCAGTGTGCAGCCTGATGCTGCCTGGCAGCACCAGTGGAGGGCACAGACCTTGTGTTGTGCAGATGTGCTACATCAGTGCATAGCCATGGTCACACTGGCATCACTATGGACATGGTCCCCAAGCAGACATTACTGGCACCTGCCACATATTTCCTAAACAGAAAGCAAGGGTTTTGCTTCCCTTACGAAAATAGATGAGAAACCTAGAAAAAAATAAATCAATAGGAATGAACAGACCTTACTCCAAGCATTTGGAGACTGCATTAAAAAATGTTAGCCCATCAAGAAGCTTTAAGGAATCCTATTAGTTCTACAGCAGAAATGCATTACTTATTAAATAATTTTGACACCAACAAGTTGTAAACTATTTTCTCTAGCAACAATACTGAGGGTAAATCAGAGTTGGTTTAGATGGAACTCTCCATTTGTGTGCTTTAAATAACAATGTGCTATTTGTATATTTCTAAGAAATTCAGCCTGTACACACATGGACCATATAATAAATGACTAAGGAATGAAAATATCAAATATCTTGTTGTCCAGAAGTTGCATTTGCAACTCGAGAGCAGAGGTGCCACTCACTCCCTTCATCATATTTTAAATCCTCCAGCCCCTGCCACCAGGATTTTACCCCAGAATAACTCTCAAGTATGGTAGAAACACAAAACCTCAGCGCACTGCGGTGACACTGCTCTGCCCTGTCAGTCACAGGACTTTCGTGTGCAGCAAGAGTGGGGAGGAGGAGAAGTATTTGCTCACGGGCCACTCTCCCACCCATCCTGCTGCCCCTAGGTATCCCACTGCCCCACAGGGACTTCTGTTCCTTCCTCCCCCCACCTGGCCCCTTCCTACCCTTCTCTCCTTCCCACCTTTTCTCCTCAACTCCCTTTATTTTCTCTCCTATTATAAGACTTTTCATAGGGGTTTTTATTATTATTATTTTTGTCTGAGCTTTACAGCTGGTGCATCATCCCCTGCTGCACTAAATCAACACTTGTGAAAGCAGCAGCCTTCGAGTGACTGACTAGAGCTGCTGCTTGCAGAAGTGTCAATTTGGTACAGCAGGGGATGGGGTCGCAGCTGCAGAAGAAGAGAGGCCCTATTTTATGCTTTAAAATAGTAAAAATGTCAGAGGGGAGGGAAATCTATACAAAATATAAAAAAGGGTGTAGAACAAAGAAAAGAAAGAAGAGAAAGAGAGGTAAGAGGGGTTGGAAAGAAGGGAGAAAGAGGAAAATGACACTGCACAATGGAACAAATTCACTAGTAAATAAGATACAGGATTTTTGTAAGTGGGCACTTTCAAGTTAAAAATAAACCTGAAATATCTTTCTGCTATGGGGGGTGAATTCTGGCTCATTAAACTTAAATTATTGTCTTAACTATGCTTGTGATAGGTTGGGGTGTGCTTCTAAGCACAAATACTGGGCATGAAAAGGAAATTATTTCACAGAGCACTTGATTTTAAGTGGAGCTTTCAAGCAGAAGACTGAGAATCCTGCATTCAGAAAATCAAATCAGCATAAGTGAACAGAAATTCTGTGTTCTGGGGTAAGTTTGGACACCCCCAAGTCCGGCATTGTTTAGAGGCACCCCCATTTGAAAGTAGGTACCTATTATTTTCAAAGTAAAAATAAACAAAAAGAAAGTACAGACCTAAAAGAAGAATTGATATAAAACTCTTTGTTTTTCATATTACATAAATATGTAAATTAATCTAATGCATATTTCAAATACTATTAGCATTAATGTTTTGCTTTAAAAGATGCCCTTTGTTTCTTCTAATCTTTTTCTGAGAGCTGCTGCTTTACGTGCTTTCTATTAATTTTCCAAAGTGTACTTGCAGTAAGGGAAAATGAATGGGGTATATAGCTGTACCACATATTCACACAGTCAATGTACTGCTGAAGAAAAAAAAAAAAAAATCAAATAAGTACACCATTTATTTATCTATTTCCACAAAAATTAAAACAACCTCCCCTGCACTGCCATTGTGCTTTGACAGTCCGCAGCACCCCAGGCAAAGCAGAGACAGGTTTCCTGAAAAAGCAGCACTCTCCTCCAGAATTGCCTCCCTCACAATCCTCTCAGCTGCACGTGTGCCATGTGCAGAATTTTTTCCACCCACGAATTTTCGTGGAAATATAAAAAGCTGCTGCCAGGTCAACTCTGGGATACAGAGAAGGCCTGGGAGAGCAGAGGTCCCACCTTTTCCTCAGCAGTTTATCAAGAACCACAAACAGCTCAGCTTAGTTGAAACCTTGTGCTCAGGAATCCAACCTGTTGCCTTTTAAGCCAAGAGCAAAGCTTTCACTGTGTGATACAGGATATTTAAGTAATATTTCAGGAATATAAGTCTCCAAACTTTGCCTCTCTGGGTCGCCTTATATATGCCTAAGCAATCTCATTTTCTGTCTCCACTGCTTTTCCCTGCTAATGTCACCAATCCAGATATTAGATGAAAAGTATAACAAAAGTCAATAAACAAGTAGACAGAACTAAAAACTAGAAGCCAAATAAAGAACCTTTGAAAGGAAAGGAAAACGTTCAGACTAGATATTCTATAATGAGGCAATTCAGGTGTGCATCGCTGTTGAAGAGACAAAGCAAGATGGCCTCCTGAACTTCACTGAAAAGTTTCAACAACATCTCTTTAAAATATGTAGAGAGTTCATCAATTCATCTGGCTCAATATTTAACCCACTTTGACAACAGCAAGACTTGGTTTATAAGTCTCACAATCACTGCTTGAGATGCAGATTGCACGTACCCTCAGGGCTGCGACCCCTCCTTGCATTTCAGTTTTCAGTAAGGCAAGTCTCGGCTGTCCCTCTGCCCATCACCTGCTCTGCCAGGGTGGATACCCAATCACTGTGTGCCCTTCTCCATCCTCTGAGCTCCTGGTCCCTAAACTGACAGAAAACAATGAATCTGTGTCTGGCCAGAGCCTGGGGAGGCCAGCCTGCCGGTGACACCCAGCACAGCCATCTGAAGAACTGCTGCTGCTCTCAGCTGCAGTTCTTCAAATTTGCTGTGAGGATTTTAAAGCACCTCTGCACCACCAGCGACACACATAGCATGGCCCAGGCATGCTGCAGATGTACATTTTGGGGTTCAAGGGGGAGCAGGATAGAGTCTTCCCCAACTCCTCTGGTCCAAGATTCTGTGTGACCCTGGTGCACCTGGATGCGTTAACCCAAAGGGGCTGTTCCTCAAGGCTATGCTTCTACATTTCAGGGTTTATTTTCTTTCTCCATGCATTGTGTGGCTTGATACAATATGCACCCTACTGTAATACCTCTCTCCTCTTGTTCTGACCTTATCCAGCCCCTACACTACTCATAATGTGAACTTTTAACATACTCCATCAAAAGGCAGATAAAGAAAGACACAGATTCTGCCCCAAGGAAAAATCTGGCATGGATATATGTAAAGAATGAAAAGTATGATGTTTGCAACTGGTCTAGGAATATAACGTCAATCATTTTTTCAAAGCCCTTTTTGGAAGGAGCATATTTGCAGGATTTTAAATGTGGTCTTAAAATTCAAACACTTTTACACAATAATTCATTACTCCACCTACGTCCACTTCATTTTGCAATACAAATAGCAGACTAATTATTAAATAATTCTTTTTTTTTTTTTTTGGTTGATAGAGCCATTGGGTGTTAAGAAGCCATGTTTAGGTTCTAGCAAGATTAAGATTATGTCATCTCATTATATTATATCAACATATTGATTTACCAGTCTAATTGTATAGCATTCCTCAGGCTTGTTCTAGCCATATAAAAAAAGACCTCTCAGATCAAGCACAGTTTTTAAGTTTGTTACAGGCTCAGCCTATACAATACATATGATATGCAGAAACAAGAACAAAAGATGGCCCGCATGCATGTTAGGCAGTTCATCAATTCAAATACATCTTCTCTAATCCCAGTTCTTGCAGCAACACTGATGTAATTGAAAAATTCTCTATGAACAAATTTAAAAGTACAAGACTGATATAAAGCAAATAAATGATCTGTGCCCTTTTCATTCACCTTCCTCAGTTGGTCAGTATTCACTTAGCTCATTGTGTATATCAGATTACAAGAATGTCTCAGACCATCTTCAGAAAGTATTTGCACAGCATGAACAATGAGACTACCAAATACAAATATCTATCATCCTCCAGCCAATTCCTCTACCTTTTGCAAGATCTACAGTGTTTCAGTGAAGAGTCCTGCAGCAAGAACAGCAACATGCTTCCAAGATTTAAAAAAATAAAGAAAATGTTTTCTTTTGATCTTTACATAAACCACCTATTCGATGTAAACACGTATATACTGTAAAGCCCCTCTTTGTCACAATGGGCCTATTTTTCTACTGTCACTAATTCTTTGTCCAGTTTATACATTTTCTTCCATTAGACCAGTGGCAAAATACTAATACTACTGCCTATTAGCAGCAAGGGTCAGCTCAACTATCCCCAGTCCCCTAGGGCTGAACTTTTGCTCTAGATCTGCTCTTGTGCTGCGTCACTCTGGATTAACAGTTATAGATAAGAGACTTCATAATGCTGGAAGATGAACCACGGTTAAACAAGGACTCAAACATTTCAGTAATCCCTGCTTTGAGTGGGATGCAATAATAACTGCAATAGCACTCAGCTCGGTCCAAAGGTCTTGTGTTAGTAATTGTGTTGTGTTTGGCGCCTTATTTATATTGGTGACAAATGTCAGTTTTACTTATCGTGACAAATGACAGATGCTAGTCATGGTGTTATGGCACACAGATGTCATACTGGTGGGCACAGTGTAAAAAAATCCAAGCAGAGCAGAAAAACACATTTTGGCTTTGGGTGATATCAATGTGTCCTGCTATCAGAACAGATTAAGATAAGAAGATATGGCTGAGCTACTAATATGCTGCATGACAGTAGTTATTGCAGTTGCTAATGCTGCCATGGCTGAACTTCTGGTCTGCTTTCTACAAGTGCTTATTCACACAGGCTTACATCTCAGATAGATAGAAAACCAGCAGCTAGTAGTCAAAAACTTCCTCTCACAGGAAAACTTTGCTCTATTAAAAAACCAGTTACATATCCTTCAAAAAGATTTATGTATCTGAATGATTGTATTACCAGTTGAATTCCGGGAATTTTGAAGCAGCTGATTTCTTAAAAAACTGAATTCAGAGTCTTTAAATACTGACATGAGGCAGTACTACAAGAAATATTAAGAAATAACCACGCTTTACACATTTATCCATGATTACTTCAAAATAGCCCCAAATTACAAAAACATAGACAAGCACACACTCACTGCTACAGTACATTTCCTACTCTTGGGATTTAGCTTGTGAGGATTGACATGGATCACTACAGTATTTGGGGTGACTGTAAGAGTTTGCAGGAGACCCAGGAGCCAGGTTTGGTGACAGAGGATGTCAGCAAAGGGCCATCTGAAGCTGTGCCCACCCCATAGCCCCTTCCTGCCCCTCTCTCCTGCCAGCCATACCACTCGCTGCTCTCAGACCCATCAATACAGCTGTTCCCCAGACTGACCTACAAAGCAGATCAGGATCTGATTCACCTTTTAACCAAACTGAGAGCTGTTTACTAGCTCTTTCTCCTCACCAGCCCGAATCCATGGCAGAGCAGAGCCAGGTACCATTGTCTCAGAAGCTGCATTGTCCCATAAACACTTCTAGGTTATTTCTAAAATACTCTCAAACACAAAGAGGAGAAAAAAACATTAATATCAATTAATTCATAACAAAATGACAATTGTGAAAGTGGAGCAAACGTTTATTTTCTAAAAAGTGTGTTGTTATGGAAACAGCTGCAAGACGCTGTTTGCTCCAATGCACTGTGCCAAGGCTGAGGCGCCACAAGGGCCCCCGTGGTTTGGCAGCGCCACCCTGCAGCACTGGGCTCGAGCCGGGCAGCCCTCAGCACCCAGCAAGAGCAGCACCCAACAGGAGGTTTGCACACACTGAGACACACTGTTGGTGAAGCGAATGGGAAAGTAGCACTAATTCCCAGAAAGCTACTGCAATTTACACCAGAGGAATTCTGACCTACTTTGTAAGTAGCAAGTTATCTCATTAATTTGTTCAAAATAGCAGATCATTCTGTATGAAGAGAGGAAAACAAAATCGGTCATTTCCACTGAGAAAAACCCAAAAGACGACAATTCAGTGCTTGTCACTACAGGTGTATTTTCTTCTCCTAGGTAATAAACAGATGACTTGCAGATATTTAGTTACACGTGCATGGGATGATAATAACTGAAGCAGCATCCCTCTCCAAGCTGCGCATGGGGCAGGCTGGTGCCTCCATAACCCCCATCCTCACATTAGAGCTGCTGAAGCTGAGCTGAGCAGTCCTCATCCTACACATGGCCACAGGATCCTCCCTCATTGGAGGGCTGAACAGCAATATGTGGTGACTTCTAAAAGGGCTGATATCCAGGTTTTGGTAACTAGTTGGTCTACAAGCATTTTTCCCCTCAAAACTTATTTGTCCTTATAAAACTTAAACAAACCTGATAAAAAGCAAACAAGAAAATCCAATAAACTCTATTCCTATAACTTTCTCATTTTGCTCATAACAAATCATTCCTTGATCTTTTCTGTATGATAAAAAAATGTTTTGCCTCTGTAATTGCAATTAATTTTGTTTTCAGGTTTATATCAATATGTATCCATATATTAAACACACAGTGCATACATACATGAGCATGTTCAGCTAGTATTCAGATGGAGGAGTGGGAGAATTCCTTTTTACAAAACAAACCAATCAATATTTCATTCCAATTATAAAAGAAACCAAATCTTCAAACACTGGAGTACAATGTAGCTACCCTAGAGAATAGATATTTGGTTTTCTGACCAGCAGTAACAGTTTGTAATTGAACAGCTGCAGAAAAGAGAGGAAACAAACATACCAACAAATTAGTTTTCAAGCCTATGTTCACAGAAAATTTTCTACTCTATTGGGCTTTTGATCACAATGTGATAAACAGAGTTCCTCACTTCTGTGATCTTCTACAAAACAGATTAGAAGGGTCCATAGAAGTTTAATCTATTATATCGTATAATCCCTCACTCATAGGAGCAAATTAAGCACATAGTCCAAATATTTGAAGAATCGAAGTCTATTCACTACTCTTCAGAGCCCATGTATTTATTCATTTGTTAAACAGATACAATCCTTTTTGAAAAATGTCTATGTTCTGATTAAAGAAATGTACATTTTTTCTTTTTTTTTTTTAAGTGTCTTGGTCATTATTAGTATTGTAAACAAAGTATCAGTCAAAAGGACAAGACAAATCATATGTATTTTAAAAGCAAAAATCCTATTTGTATATTTTCAGAGAGAATGGAGGAATACATCATAAAATATGAATTTCATTTATATATGTGCATGTGCATCTATGTATATTGGTATAGTCTTCTACAGCTGAAGTCATAAATGTTTTAATGCATTGCCTGTGTTTGTTCATTTCACATTTTCAGGGAAGGAAGAAAAAAGAAGGTTCTTTACCGCAGTACAAAGAAAGATGTTCTAATACCAAAAGATCCAATTAAAATAATAGGGCCATTTATTTCAGTAGGATTTCACATGTACAAGAGAAATGCTAACCCTTGGGAGAATGTTCTCAGCTCATTTAACAATATATGTTTCCTCCAATATGAAAACTTTAGCTTCTGCATTATAACATCATTGCTAACAAGGCACACGTATATATCTCATAAGTAGACGGAAACACGAATGTGGGAAGAATGATAATAGTTCTTTATCCATAATGCACTCATCTCAGGATATATACACATCTGTTTTGTACTCACACTGGGTAGCTTTTTCCTCTCCATACATTTAATATACACACTCAAGAAAGGCTCTGTACTCTGAAAGACAATAAAAAGATTAGTAAAGAACTAAGAGACCAGTCAGGAAAAAAAGCTATGAAGGGAAACAAAAAGAATTTGTATTCCAGATCCATGACTACCAAAACATTTTAAAGGGTAGCTGGCATACGACTTTTCCCACCAGCCAAATAAACCTCAATCTGCTCCCAGAGTGAAGTGTAGCCTGGGCCACCCTTGGGGGCCCAGGGTAGCAAGCAGCACCAGAGGTGGACCAGGGCTGCACAGGCGCCAGAAGGCTCCATGGCCTCTGTCACCAGCCTGAGGCATGCTACCACACCTGAAATCCGAGGCTCAGGAGATGCGGTCTTTGTGGTGGGCATCTGAGCAGAGGAGTCTGGATGGTTGTAAAATAGAAAGGCTAAAATTATTGGGTCACTCAAAATGTACTTCACATTTTTCAGTACCTGAAAAACTCCTAATTGGACGTGATCTTTTCAGGGTACAACTGGTTTTGTGCGTCAGTTAAAGATATTTGTAAGTGGGATCTGATGTCAGTGAACAATTTCTAACACCTGGGCATTTTAACTTTACAGTTAACTCATATTATACATTTCCCTGATTATACTAGCATTTAATTTTCTCTGTTTGTAACAGAAAGTTCAAAATTGACCAGTCAAGCCATTAATGATGGAAGATTTATTTTTGTAGATCACTTTCCACTGACTGTCAGCACACAAATAATTCTACCTAACCGTGAGGACAAATGTAGCACTAAGATTTGAAAGACCAAATCCCTAAATGAATTAAGGCAATAATCTCAAATTACAGATACAGTCCCACAGTCAAAATGTCAAAATTATGTCCATCCAATTCACGATGGAAACATGAATGATGTGATTAGTCATTTCATAAAGCATACATAAGGGACAGACCTCTAGAAAAAGTTGGTCTCTGAATACTTCTTTTCCACAATACAGCACTTGTAAGCCTAGAACTAAAATTTACCCATGCCTTGTATATTTGATTGACTCTATAAGGTTTTCATCTAAATTCAAAATATAACTGTGTTTAGATATATTTGAACATTTTATTGCATTTAGTTATGAGATATGAATTTTTCCTGAGAGAATCTGAGGCACACAACATTGCCAGATCATTCCAAACAAGTTAATTCTGAAATGGGCTTGAATCAATAACACAAAAGAGGCAGTAAAGCCAATTTTTACAGTGGTCACAGTTGCATAAAATAATATCAAGACAGTCAGATTGAAAGCTCCCTGCATCACAAATATAATTTGCAACCAACTCTAAGCACAAAGAGGAAGTAGATAGATAGGTGGAAGATATAGATAAAAACAAATGATAGATACATAGGACAAAAGAAACTGGTGGCAAAGAAAGCATGTAGAGTAATTGCCACCCAATACAGTGTGAAAAAAGCAAACAAGTACGCCATGTAAGTAATTCAAGGTAAATAGAATGCTTTACTTTCATTTAGGCTTTAAAACTGTTATGAAAAGGCTCTCTTTTCACTCTACCTGTAAGGCATAGACAGACAGGGGATGAATGTATAAATAAGTATGTCACTGCAATACTTAGCTTTTAATGAAAATGGATTTTTAATGATCCAAAAAGCTACATTTCTCTCTCACTTGCTCCATTTCCAGACTATCAGGAAAGGTACAGCAAATGCACTTGTTTTCCATGTCCTTCACTAAATCCCAGGACGACTGAGCATCCAAGCACTGTAAAAACCAGCCACCATTATGCAGAGCAGATACAGAGAAGCTGCACCTCTTTCATTGTTTTTATTGAACTTCCAGAGCTCCGTGACACCACTGCACCTTCTCCCACAGCAGACACCAGTGTGGGTACCTTGCACTCCATATGCATAAAAAAAGGAGGATGCACAGCATTATGCTTCCCTGTTGTTCTCTGCCTCAAGGACACTTAGAAGTGCACCATTCCTCCCACTCCCCAAAGCAGACACATTGTGTTGAAGTGCTCCATGTGAAACTCTGAGCACACAAATACCAGAGGATTTAGTCCACAAACGAAGAGAAGTCACAAAGGGGAAAGAGGCTGATGCAATCTGTATCCTTCTTGCTGTCTGGACACAAAGAATTCTTCTTTCCAATGTCAAAGTTCCTATTTCATTCAGTAATAAACAAAAATAGCACTGAAAAAAATGTGTAAAAATATACCAGCTAGTATAAATAACATTTTTTCTGTTTGTTCATGCAGACAAGAATATATTTTTAGCAGCATCATCAGAGAATAAAGGGACATTTTCCTTACTTTATCTCCGTCCATGAAATTTAATCTACAAATACTTCTTGTAAGGTGGAACCATAGATTGGGAAAATGTAATATAGTTGTTATAAAACCAAGATAGCATTTAAAACAAGCTGGGACTCCTATATTCACTTCATGTTCAATATTTCTCAGGTAAGCTTTGTGTAATATATGTTACTTGGAGAAATAAAAAAGGTCCATGTTTATTTCCTGTGCTAGCATTTTTTACTACTTCTTTCAAATATTAGAAGACATAGAAGGAATCAAAACCAAGAACAACACTGATGAAAAAGATAATGACTGTGAGGTGCCACACAATTAACTAACAAATGCTGCCATCCACTTAATGAGTCAAAGGGATACAGCCTCATGAAGGGCTCCACAGAAACAGAATCAAATTATATCTATATCCCCTTTCCTTTATCTTAAAAATATATAAAGAAATTTTTTAAAAAATCATCCCATTTGTGAGGCACTCCCAAATTCATGTTTTTTCCATTTTGTCTGTTGTCCTTACTCAGAGTGTCTGCCAATTAATATTTACCAAATGTCTTTCCCTTCTTCATTTAAATCAGTTCAAAAACTGCACCTGTTTCATGAGACCTATGTGGGCTTCTGACAGCTGGTATTTGAGAAAAAACAAGACAAAGTACTTAAAAATCCTAACTAACTGCATTAAACTGGAATCAAGAAAGACAGTGCTAAGATTAGTTCTCCTAGTACAAGACATCAGCAGAGGACATGGGGGTACCCCAGAGATGCAGGAGATAGGTGTACAGTGCCCAGCTTGGGAAGGATACCACACCTACAAACAGGAGCACAGAGGTGAGTCAGATAAATAAGTTTCTAGACCCTGTGTGGCCCTAAGGCCAGGCCAGTGCACGCCCCAGGGTAGCAAGTGCCATCTCCCCAGCCATGTTTGGGAAGGACACACAGGATGAGCACTAACTGCTGCTGGAGGCACCAGGCCACAGTGCAAATCCTGTGCGAGGCTGCAGCGGTGGTGTGGAGGCAGGTGAGGGGCACTGGCCTGACTGGTAGCCCAGCCGAGAGCAAGCACCAGTGGCAGGGGGGCATCCAGTGGCTCCTCAGCAGTGTCACTAGCAGCTGGGCTGCCTACAGCTTCATGTCTCCTCTTTGAGCTTTTCTGGTGTCTCAACAAAGATTTCCCATTGGGCATGTGTAACATCTCTCTAACGTTCCGTTAAAGGTGAGCATTATGCAATATTTATGTAGCTGTACTCCAAGAAACTCGGTATCTTTCAATCTCTGTTCCACATCATCAAATGCGGTTGAAATGCAACGCATTCAACAGTTAGCGAGTGCCCCGAAGACACCAGTGTGGTCATAACCACCTCATTCCCCTAGAAAACCAGGCAAAAAACCTCAAAAACCTGCAAGAGTGTCACAAAAAATCAGGCTTCAGAAAGCTAAAATTCATTTTAAACAGCAAAATGTAACAGGCCAGTTAAGAAAAGAGGTTCAAAACCCTGCAACAGCCACTATGGACAACAGCCAGCGGATGCAGCCAAAGCCAAGGCACAGAGAGCTAGAGCCACTTGCCAAAGCAATAGATTCACCCCAAGCTTCACTTAAAGTTGTTATCAGTGCTTCTAGATGGTACAGGGGAGAAACCAGGTTTGCCCTAAAAGGCTGGACCAGACTTTTGCATTCATTTGCTAACACCCAACTTAAAGTATTTTATACAACACTTTTGTGGTTTCATTTTATATAGCAGTTCTTTCAGATTATCTATATAAGAGACAATTGGACAAGGCCAGGTAAGTCTGGTTAGAAAGCATCCCAAATAATTGGGAAGTTAACAGCCATACACAGAAAACATCACAAGTCTGTGTGTTGTGTACACTAAGGTACTTTGGATTCTTTAAACAGAATTTGTGGAGGAAGAAATAGAAGTTTATCCATCTCTTCAAAGTAGGTTCCTTCACTACAGCTATTCCCATATTTTCAATTACCTTTTTTTTTTTTTTTCTCCTGGCCTCATATAATCTGCAGAACCAGAATCAAGAATTCTGCACTCTGCAGGCATTAAGAAACTGGTGTTACAGAAGCAGATAAACAGCTGTAGGACTGTCCTTTATGGCAGTCAACAGAGTCCCAAGCCCACAGGTGCTTGGTGGATCTGGCCAGCTGCTGGTCCAAATTCAGGGACTGTGATGTGACCCTCAATGTCAGAGGTTCATGCTCATTACTGCATTACTTCAAAGGTCCCTCTACACCGGAGCACCCTTAAACAAGGTCCAGGTCACTTCTGCACCATAGCTCATACAAACTAACTTCTAACATACTGCTTTTGAGCTAAAGGAAAGAATTCAGAGCATTTATAACATTAAAGATATTTTAATGTGTTATTGTCAAGTGCCTTATTTAAATTGTATCAGTTCTCTAAAAGCAATACCTTCTACCCTTGAGTCACATTTGTTAATTCTGCATTAAAATGCACCCCTTTCTCACAAATACAGTCTTTTAATAGTTATGCCCATATATTTTTAAGTTCCTATTCAGTATTAATCAAAAACATAAATTTTATCATAAAGTTGGGACTAATTGCAGATGCAGACAGTTGATATTTTCTATATGTTTTACACATATTTCAGAGAATGTAAGTTAAACAACGTTTAATCAGTCTAAATTTAAAGTTTATTTTCACTGACCTAAATTACTTTTGAATGTGAATGACAAGTTAACCAAAGAGAAACACCACTTACATGGACAACAGTGTCTAACTATACCTAAGAACTGTCAAAAGTCTGAAAATTTTCTTCATCCACCAGTCATGACAAGGAATCACTTAGGGTAATGATCATCACTGTTTCTTCCTGTATCACATATGCTCTCTTTTTCCTACTTGTTCTTTACTCTTTCAGTCTACCCATCCTTCTCACTCTTCACATGCCCTTTGATCTCTGTTTCTCTCAATTCTTTCCAAGCCCCGCTGCAACGACTGCATTCCTGCTGCACAGGTGCACAGAGGGCAACTCAGCCCTTGCACCAGCCAGTCACCCAGCTAGCTGCGTATTCATCCCTGCAAAACCAGGGTAAGCCCAGGACCAAGGATGTGTCACCATAGGCAAAACTCATTCTCATTCTACTTTTGAAGTACACACAAATAATTTTCAGCCCAAAACTCAGCCTTTCTTTCCACCCTCAGAAATTAATTCTTTCTAAACTTTTAAATGAGTTTCTCAAATGAATTTGTCAGCTGAGAGTGATTTTTTTTCTGCTTTATTTTCAGTATATGAATTGTTGGAGAGAGAATTATCTTCAAATACCTGCAGCTTTTAGTCCCCAGCAATTAGTTCAGTGGTGACTAGTTCAGTCATTTTGCAGTCTCTTCTCTGATTATATTAAGCACAGGCAGATACGCTACTGACACCCACATGCACAAATGTAAAGGAATGCCAGCAATCTGAAATGAAATCAGTTTTCCTTTTTACTAGTTAGATGTTATTACCAGTGCTAAGGCAGCTCCTAAGTGCCTGATCACATTTTTAAAAATTTTACAGTCTCCTTTTTATTTTCAAATGATTCTTATTCCCCTGTTGCTGTGAAAACTTGACTGTGTGTATAAACTCTCTTATTAAATGCTTTAAAAGCTAAACAAGGTAGCAAAAAGGAAAATATTTCCTCCTACATTTCATCTATACTTGTCTTAGAAATTACGTGAATATATTGGGTGTACATCTGGGTATTTTTGAAAAAGAATATTTAGACAGCAATATGACCTAAATTTGCCACAACCTTTATAACACTGCTCTCAAATACCTGTAAAAACAGCCTCATTTAAGTCCTGAAAGTATGCCTCAGTACAACCTTCCAAAATAACACTTTCAGGAAAGTACAGATGAAGTTCTGGATTTCCAGCTGCAGCAAGTAAAAAGATCTCATAACCATAATCCAAAGATTTTTTTTTTAAATATTTCTTTAAGAGGTTGACACCAAAGTAGTTATATCCATAAATAAAATACTTTTATTACAATCTAACAAAATCAAGACTGTAACAGTGATTAATTTTTTTTAATAACCTCAGTGCTTCTAGACTTCCGATCCTAGTGGGGCAATCATGCATCACTGTTGTGTTCCAACAGAACTATTAGTCTCTGTGCTGTGTTAGTGTAATTGCAGTCTAATGGCTTACACTATCATAATAGAACTAAATATTTTACTAAACGGAGTATGGTATCTAAAAAGTGATTTAAATTGTTCCAGGCTTTAAGACTGTTTATTCAAAGATTAAAAAATTCTGTTCCTTTTTCTCTGAAGTGAGAGTAACAAAGCTGTCAAAATTAGTTTCTTGTTTGTCATCTTAATAAATTGGGTAAAATGTAATATTAGGAGTAGATATTAAAAATTACAGCATAAAAGGACCTAGTAAAATATGAAAAACATTTTGTGATGTTTTGATGTGCTGATTTAGCAGGCTGGCATGATTCAAATTGACAGATTATCAAAGGATACAGAATTACTCCAATCAAAACCTAATTATTTTTTAAAATAATTTCATAATTTCTGATTGTTTATTCTAATAAAACTTTAAATAAAAAAACCCCACGGGGCAAGTGTAACATATCATTAAAATGTTACACTCTAATTTGTGATAAACAACATCAACAAAGCTGCTGAGATACCAGCAAGCCACAGCATCCTTCCCAAGAAGGCACTGCTCAGCTTGACTGGACTTTGAAATGACCACAAACAGTGAGGTTACATGACGGTAACCTGCTGAGGACCCAAGTGCATAGATCACATTCAAAACATCCTTATTCACAAAAATAATTTGATGAACTATGTCAAACTACTTACCTAAGGAAGGACTATTAAACCAAACAAGGATTTGCTAAATCTTGCCATCAACATGCAACAGTAGCCCTAACTGCACCCCATAACACATGCTGCCTTACTCCCTTGGACAAAGCCAAAACCATCAGTAACTCCAGAAGGGGCCCTGAAATTAAGAATAAAGGTTCTCAAAGCTCTTAAGTCTGCTTGCAGAACTCCTGAAATTTATTTTCAAAAATCCACTTTGTTTAAAGCTAACTTAATACTTCATTCTATTCACTATTTTGATACCACAATCCTATTTTCCTAATTTCTAGCTGAAGAAATAATTGAGAGCATTTTTCAAACACAGTTTTCTTGGAAAAAAAACCTTTTTCTTCCCCCTAAAAATCAGCATATTTTTTCAGAAAGGGTCTTTTGAATTTGGACTAGAACACCAGATTTTTTCTGAAATGTTGTTTACTACTAGTATTTTCTGTAACATTGATCTGCTTAAAAAAAATTTAAAAATATAGGGAGGAAAAAATGTTTGTACCATTTAGAGAATATTTTGCATAGCTCGATTTAGGGACTGCTAAGATCTAGGGTCACTTCTTACCTGGATAATAAATCTATTCTTTTAAAACAGAATAAAAAAGCACTTGTATTTTAACTCTCACAAGAGCAATTTAAAATATTCTAACATAAAATATATAAACTAATGAATTAAGTAATTTGATACTAAATAATCTCTGAGCACGCACAAAGGTGACAATAACAAGAACTGTTTATTGCTCACACATAGCAAGTGAGAATCTGTAAAGATGAGACTTTTTCTTCATTCAAGCATCTCTCCAGCAGCAAACACTCCCACAGGGTTCAATATCTCTACTACCTTAAAAAAAAAAAAAAAAAAAAAAAAAGAAAAGAGTTTGCTAAGGGACAAACATTACTTAAACCAAACTTCTCCCATAAAATATAAATTTTGCTAAAGAATGTAAAAAATGTACTTTGGGCTTTTGTTCCCATTTGGATAAGAAAATATTTTTGAAAATCATAGATGCAAAACAACAGGGTAGAAGATCTGTTTTCTAAGATCTCTAAAATGATTTATTGATGCAGTATACAGACCTAACCTATTACTCTTAGATAATTACCTTATATAATATTCTAGTTTTATAGAGAAGTTTAATTTTAATTTACAGTTTAATTGTCCTACTTAAGGTAAGCCTGTCACCTGTGTCACTTTGTGGCTCATAATTGTAATTATCATTTAATTATTTACTTCAAGGGAGCATTTTAATTATGGATATTACTATGTGTCTAAACTAACTTATACTTGAGGGTAGTGAAAATTTATACAGTAGAATGCTCACTAGCTGTAACTCTCCGTGTATGTGTCTCAGCTTCAGAGGCTACTTTTAAGACTGCAGAGCAATATTATTTACCCTGCCTGCAGGGCCACCACATCTGGGGTGCCTGAAAATGAGCAGGACCACCAGCACACACCTGGCTTGCATTAGCATTAGCAATAACTGCAAGACTCCCAGCTGAAATATAAATGAGAAGATAATAACTTCTCACCTCTATGTTTGACCCTGCAAATAATCTTTGGACACAGGAGAAAACATACAACTTTGGCTCCAGGGTGAGGCCAACACTGTGCTCTGTCTCTGCAGCACTCAGTAACAGAGGTCCAGGGACCAGGGGAGATGAGCCTTCCGCTGGTTTCTTTCTCCAAATTTGAACAACCAGTGATTTATGGGTTTCCTAAGATGGGGCTGCAGGTCAACTGTCATTTTTAATAGCCATCAATCGACCAATCTTCCATGAATTTATCTAATATTTTGCAGTCTGTTTATATTTTTAGCTTCCCAAGTATCACATGTCAGTGAGCTACACCAGTTAATCTATTGCTTAAAAAAAACCCATAAAAATATATTGCTTTGTGTTTGATTTAAATCTGCCAAATCTGTGAGTTTGTCTGCTATCACTCAGTCATCTTTCCAGTAATTTTAACTTCCAAAACAGACATTTCATCATCACATAAGCGGCACCATGCAACTTTTCTGCACCACACCACGCAATATTTTTCATTGCCTGAAGTATTGAACAGCAACTTATAAAGCTGAAAATATTTTAATTTTTAACATACTGGGCCCAACAGGAACAATTTCTACACAGACATGACCAGCCAGAAGGGTGGGTAAGGAATGCCCTGTTCCCAGGCTAGCTGGCAGGTAGGGCTCTTTGCCTGGGACAGATGTGGCCAAGGGCCTGCCTGGCCTCCTGTTCAAAATACAGAAAAAAATGTGCCAGAAAGAGTCGAATCCAGGAGCCTCGATCCTGCAGAAACTCTTTTTTCACCATTAAAAGACTTCCAGTACTTGCTATAGCCCTGATCTACTCTTCAATACTCCTGACTTGCATCTCCTGATTAATGTCCAGAGAGCCAAGTAGCCCTGGCAGGCAGTCAGGGATGTTTCAAATTGGGTTCCTTCCCCAAGCCCTCTTGAAGAAGCTGCTTTTGCAAATACTCTCCTACACAGGAGGAGACACCTGAGCACTACCTCCCCACCAGCAGACAAGATGAGTGCTGGTGGGATTTCTAAGGGACACAGCTCTCCAGCAGGCAGATGGTAACTGCAGGCCACCTGCTCCCAAGGTAAGTGCCTCTCACACTTGTCACTTCATTATTAACAATATCCAGACCTTTATAAGATGCTTATCTTTTTTCCTTTTTTTTTTTTTTTTTTTTAATATTGGGATAAAATCCAAAGAGCTGCAGATGTATTCCTTGTACCTATCTTTCTTCAGTGATGGATGTTTGTTCAGGAGCTGTGTCATCACATATGATTTTTATCATCTAGATTGTTCTATTTCATTAAATAACATAGAAAAAACTTCCTTTTTCTCTTCCCTCTTCCTAAGAAGTGGCCACGGCAGCCTTCAACTTATAATTTGTCTGCTGCTTCTCAAGGTATCCTGAGTATGGCCATGGCCCCTAACAACTGAGGGAGTTCAGCACCTTCCAGCACTGAGAATATCACATTTCCCATCTGAAACTTCTTACCTCATCAGTCACTAAGGGCCCAGTTTGGAAGTCATTAAAAATAATGAGAACTCTGGCACTTCTCCCAGCAATAATAGCATTGGATTCCTTGTTACTTTTCTACTTCAAGGCATTTGTATATATCCACAAATCATTTAATTCTTATCTTCATACCAGCTTTAATGAAATTAATAGCTGCAGAAACTGTGGGCTTTTTATTCTACTTTTTATTTAAATAAGCTTTTGCCCATTCTATCATAAAATGACACAAACACTTATACAGCATATTGCATCATGAAGGCCCCAAAGTGTTTACCAAGATCACCATATCCATCACTAAAATGCAAGCACTTCTCAGTCAATAACACTTCAGCTGACAATAAAGTCACAAGAGAGTTTTCAGAAGGAAAACTGAAAAGCAACAAATCCAATTTGTCCAAAACAAATTTAGAACCAGTAGTGGTTAGAGTCTCACAGGGTCCAACATTTTCATCTCCAACTGCATCTACTGTAGCATTTTTCCTCCTAACACCATGCAAAAAGACTAACTCCACTGAGTAACAACATCACTCCTGCAGAGTCCATATTTTAGGAGCTTTGACAAGATAATGAGCCCTCAGTAATATGCTGCAGGCCATCACAAAATGCAGCTGTAAAGAGTTTCATTAATCCCTTCAAAAGAGAAAATACTGATTCTTGGGAAATGCATATTAAAACTTTAAAACCTCACAAAACTTTCAAGGTCTAGCTTAGGACTAATGCAAAATTTCTCACTGCTATACTTTTCCTGATAAGAACATGTGTGACTGCAAAATGCTTTGAAATAAGTAACAGTAATATAAATCAGAAGGAAAAAAAACCCAAAACCAAACAAACAAACAAAAAAAAACCAACAAAAAAACCCCCACAAACCCTTCTTTAGATATACGTGTTTAATTACTCTAGGCATACATTTGAACTGTACTTTAAAAACGGACCTGTTTGTGTGGACACACTCAAGTCATAGATCCATCACTTCTGCTCAACAAATGTGATATTTCAGGCTCCTAGAAATTAACGACAGTGTATAATGTGACACATACATTTTGACATCATCTACTCACATACAAGATACCTCTAAGATGCAAAGGACTTGCACTCCAGGAACTCTGGAAGTCTACCGACACTGTGAAAAGTCCAGAAACCCTGGACTGCTGCTGAAAGCTATATCCTCTTGTCAAAGTCAGTAGGGTTTAGTATGACTAAACTGACTGATATACCTAGGTGGGAGTATAAAACTGAAAGGCAGATAACTAGTCAAATAGTAATTCAACCAGTAATAAAACTACAAGTACCAAATTTAATTTAAAAGTTCCCCAAATGCTTCATAAGATGAATTTTAAAGGTGTTTTGATATTATTATTAGTGTATGTAAAAATCTGAAGAGGAATATTACCATTGCATAAAACCAATAAACATCTTCCAAAAATTAATCCAAAAGCATATTTTGTTAGGGGAATGAGCCCCTCAGTTATTAAAAATATTTGTAAGGCTGTTAAATGTTTAGTACCATTACAAAGTATTTTCTCTGCATTTATTTTTAAGTAGTGGATAAGGTCTGTTTTAGGGACACAATGTTCCCATTAGTTAGTGTAGAACATTTTATCTCAAAATACTTCCAGATTATGTTAGAAATGGTTTACAAAGCCACAAAAAAGAAATCACCCAGCCATCCCTAACAGTAAACAGAATATCACAAATTTGATTTCTCTCATCTACTAGATCAAGGAATAAAATGACAGCAAACTAGCTTCATGATTAACCTTTAAAATATCTACCAAATAAATACCCACAGAACTACTGATGCAAGGTACACAATTTAAGCAATAGGTGCAAATGTTCAGGCATCATGAGTGGTTTCATCATTTTGAGACATGAGAATGTCCTTACACAGTTCAAATAAGAAGCAAAGAACAATATAAAATTGGTTTGGGGATAACGTAGAACAGTGAGGACAAACAAAGTTGTGGCAATTTCAGTTTATTAAAATTGACATGTTTTTAAAATATTCAGGGAAATTTTATATTCTATTTTCTCTTGCAGTAAATGATGAAATGAGGATAACAGTTTTAAGATACCTCAGGCTTGTCTGTGGCTCATTAGCCAATTAATTGATAAGAGTAAATTGGCTAAATCAAGCTAAATGACAGCTAGTTGCTCCACAAAATGTATAAGTATATCACAATAAGAGGCTTTCAGATAATTAAATCAGTAGAGGTCTTCTCTTTTGAACCTTAGAAACACATTAAAAGACATTTATATTTTCACCTTCAGAAAAAAGGATGACAAAAAGAGATGATAAGTAATTCATATTCAGAAACTCATTGAGAAGATTACAGGTGTTACAGAAGCAGTGGAAAGTGCAAGCCAGCATTTTTTCATATAGACCTTCTTCCATGAAGGGGATGAAATAAGATATCTCATACCTATTATCTCACACATCCCTTTCCTGTCATCCCCAAGGAAAGAGAAGAGCTTCGTGCCTCTGTTCTCCCATCCCCTCTTACCATCACACCTGCTGCACTAATTTGAAGGCATCCTGCCCACCAAGGTGCTTCTTTTTACACTGAGACAGGAATGACACCCAGGAGAGCTCAAGAAAGCTTGTTAGTCTCTTAAAAAATTACATGGGATAACTACTTTTAAGGTCTTGTAAGAATCCTGTATTGGCTTTGTGCAAATGTAGGATAGCACAGGGGATGGCACAGAACTCAAAATTAGCAGTTAAAACATCCAGGAAGAACTGAATCTGCATTCATTACACTGGGTATGAGGTTAGAAATTTAGTGTCAGGTAATGCAGGAAAATAATAAAAATAAACGCCCTTCTGTTCTGATGTAAGCATCAATGCTGACTAAACTGCAGGTTTAAATCTGCTCTTAGAAACAATAATCATACAAAAGCTCTAATTATACTCCTAAGTCTGAACTCTGCTGCAATGGGCAATACACAAAAAAAAAAAAAAAAAAAAAAAAAAAAAAAAGCGCACAGCTTTTCTTACCACTGAGGTACTTCTCACCCTTTTTAATTTTAGTGGTGGTTTGTTTTCCATCTTCCTCCTTCCTGCCACCTCAGACAGCAGCAGTCCAAACAGACAATACAAACAGATGGGATGTTGCTATTCATCTCACTCCTCTCTCTCTTTTTGGAGTTTTGTTTCTTGTTGTTGTTTTACAGGCATCAGAATGAGAATTCTGCCCGAGACAGTGCCTGTGTCAAATAGTCCATGTCACTCAGTGAACCTGAGCACTGGGCATTCGCTGACGGCTTTCATCAAGCCAATCCTGAACAGTGGCATCCAAGAAGGTACAGCTAACACTCAGTATTGACACAAGGACAAGATGAATGGAGAAAGCTGATGTGTTCCCAAAATGCATGGATGTAAAGGCTATCCTGGAAACAAAGAAAAAGAAGGAAATTACCTCAAAAACATGTGAGGTACTATTATGATCAAATTCATATTCATGTCTACATTAACAGACAAAAAGACTACAAAAAGACAAAAATTAATATTTAAACTCAAAAGAGAGCCTTCCCCTCTCCTGTCAAATCTTTTCAAACACTTCATGTATACAAATTAAATTTCTAATAGCCAAACACTTCTAAAAATATAGATACTCAAGCACATTACTGATGTTATTATTCTTTTCATTTTCTAAAGCCACCCATTGCATATCCAAAGAAGAACAACGAAGCTGATGAAGGGTCTATAGCACAAGTCTTATGAGGAGCAGCTGAGGGAACTGGGGTTGTTTAGCCTGGAGAAAAGGAGGCTCAGGGGAGATGTCATTGCTCTCTACAACTACCTGAAAGAGGTCGTAGCGAGGTGGGTGTTGTTCTCTTCTCCCAAGTAACAAGCAATAGGACAAGAGGAAATGGCCTCAAGTTGTGCCAGGGGACATTTAGATTGGATATTGGGAAAAATCTCTTCACTGAAAGTGTTGTCAAGCATTGGAACAGGCTGCCCAGGGAAGTGGTTGAGTCACCATCCCTGGAGGTATTTAAAACACCTGTAGATGTGGCACTTAGGGACATGGTATAGTGGTAGACTTGGCAATGGTAGGTTAACAGTTGGACTCTGATCTTAACAGTCTTTTCCAACCTAAATAATTCTATGATTCACCCAGGTCAAGTTACCTTCCCAAAATATTGCACACCAGTAGAAAAGCCAAGCCTTTGATTTTCACATTCAAAAATTAGCTAAGAAAGTGCTCAACCCTGAAGACATTTTCAGACAATTAGTTCAGAGGCTTTGCACAATTTAATCAGAGTAAGTTTTAAACTCCGATTGTGCGATTAAACACAGTATATTCATGCAGTTGCCATTCATCACACTGCTGCCGTGTCAAGTAATCTGGCCGACAAAACCGTCTGGTACCTAGAAGTGGAGGATTGAGAAGGATAATGTTCTGTAGGAAAGCAGGTCTATCTAACATTTTACAATGGTAAAAATACCCTTGGGACTTGTTCTGATATCTTGTAATTATGCACACATATCCTGATTTATGGTGCATGTCTACTAGCTCAAAGTAGTATGCACTCTGCTTCATATCTTGCCCTATTTATGTGTAAAATTCTTGAGTCTGTAATGTCATAAAAGAGAGGACAGGCTCATTGCACATGTTACTATCGATTTCATGTGAGCATGGGGCATAATCTAATGATCCTTTTCAGCTAAGGATAAATATGCACAATTTGGCCTTAAACAGAGTCAGTGCCTTTGAGAAATGTGCTTGTGATGCTAAAGATCTCTGCTGTCCGGCCTCCTTCTTAAGGCTTCAGAGAGTGTGGCAGAGGAGACTAAGACAAGCAAGCTGGAAAAGGGACAAGAAACATTAGCACCCATATATCAGGAAACATAACTTCCTTAGGCCAAACTTCAAATCCATGTCCCATTTTCCCTCCCCGCACCATTTTCACAATACCCTCCTCTCTCACTGAGCAGCTGCAGTAATTAGAAAAGAGAATCCACCTTTTCCAAGTAAGCACTAGCAAATGGCCAGGTGGTTGATAGCAAAATAGATACGTATTTTAATCGTGAAGATTACTGAAAGCATCTTAACTATATACAGTACATACAACTCCTTTTCAGTTACACAACATTTCCAAAGAAGAAAGAACAACCTGGCTTAGACCAAAAGACCTGAACTCCATTCCCTATCTGCTTTGCAACCCCCACACAGCCATGAGCATGTGGCTGAAATCCTCTTTGTCTGGAGATGGAAAGCAAAACAGTGACCAAACATTCATTTGTTAGTGGATTGGGGTTTGGTCTGGGTTTGGTTGGTTGTTGGTTGGTTTTTGGTTTGTTTGTTTGTTTGTTGTTTGGTTGTTTTGTTGGGGGATTTTGGTTTGTGTTTTTGTTTGGTTGGTTGGTTGGTTTTTTGGGGGGTGATGTCTTTTATTTTGGTTTTGTTTTGTGTGGGTTTTTTTTTTAATTATTTTCCACTAGTTTCCAAATAAAACAACATGTGAAGTTTTAACATTGTAACGTCTTTCTCTCTATCTATTACATGCCAATTACTAAAAGCAGAAGTCTGGTGAGTGCAACAGAGTGGCCTTAGCTGCTGCCTGTATAAGAGTTGGAATTTGCATGGGCTAACAAGAGATGCTTGGGATACTGCGAAGAATGGTCTTCAAATAATTCCAGCCGCAATAATGCCAAATACTGAGGTCATTAAACATTTGATGAGGTTTTTTTTAAACATACTTTTTTTTTTTTTTTTTTTTACGGTTGTATACATATTTACTCACACAGCACAAAAGAAGTCATTGCAGTGCTTTGAAAATACTTTTGAACAGGAACCTATCAAGGTAAGGTCCAGTTTATTGATGAAATAAGTTTGTGTTTTGACTATCACATTACTTTTTCAAAATAAATTTAGCTTGGAAGTTGAATCCAAGGCTTATTTCATTCTACAACACAGCTTCAAGTTTCTGTTCTCCAGCTCTAACATTTCTGTACTCATTTCCACATTTTTCAGATACAATTAAAAATGTACCAATAAAAAACTTGCAATATTACCAATCACTGCAACACAATTACCAATTCACAGAAAAGGCCACAATGAAAACCTGAAAGGTACATAATAACATTATTTCCATTTATTTATTTTCATATTTACCTACAGCCATTACACATCATTTATACATTTATACTCTTTCTAGTGGTGGTTCCACGGAATTTTCCTGCATTAGGACAAAGCCATTTTTTTCTGTTCAGATACAAATAAGTTTTTCTTTTTCATTCCAAAATTGGTATATAAAGTGAGATGTGGTCTAAATTAATATTTTCCCCTATATGCTGCAGAAGCCACAAAATGTATAGAAAAACAGCAACCTAGGAAAGAGTTTACAGTTCTCATGCTTTTTCAGCAAAGTTCATATAGATAGGTATGCAGCTAATTTTATGAATAACTTAACCAAATAAAATCAAGTGACACTTGAATTTAATAACCTCTTTTGAGAACAATGTAATTTGCATACTTCTTTTTGTATTTTAAAAGTTTGAAAAAATGAAGTTAGTAGGTTTGCTTGTCCTGACATCTTTTTATGAGTAGTTTAATCATTCATGTCATTCATGTTTGTTAGCTTTTTTTTTTTTTTTTAGGGTACCTGCATTCCTACCAAAATAAGCATTTTTCTTGGCAAGCCACTGATGTTTTTAATGTTCCCTATTTCAGAGGGCTTATCCATTTAAATAGAAAAGGGCTCAGTTATACCATCATGCACCAGATGTAGCCTAGAAATCATTTTATTCATCCAAAGTCAACTATGCGCTGTGACAGTGAGGAGCAAAACTAGTCCTCCTAAGACACAATCCAACAATTTAAGAACAATCAATACCTTTCTCCCTCTAAGCAAGCTCTCTGATTGTTGTTAATCTTGACAAATGGGAAACTGAACACTGGACAAGGTGAAGGACTAGACTGGGCCTCTGCTTCCAGTGTGATGCTGAACTGAATGTAGAAAAGCAGGAGTGGACATTATCAGTTTTAATGATCTCAGTGTGACTGAACCATGGAAACAAAGTTCTCATTAACACACTGCTGACATAAATTTATAACCCAGGAACAGAATAGTTTTTTAAAATAATAAATTAATCTTTAGAAGACAGAGAGAGAACTTTCGTAAAAGCAAAGAAGAAGGTTTAATTATTTGTGTTTTGTGCAATTGTCTTACAAGAGTCTCATCAGAAGAGAAATGAACCAAAAAAAAGTCTTGAACTACATGCTTTTATGGAAGCAAGAAGATATCACAGAAATGATTGTTCATGTAGATAAATTAGGAACTGCCCTTTGTGCATCCAAAACCCACATGCAGAAAAAGAAAAGTGGAAGTAATCTTAAGAAACTTGTGGTTATAGCACACATATCAGCAACTTAAAAATAGGTGATGAAAGCTTCTACAGCAAATCGAAGACCCAAAATTAGCTATCATCATGATAAGAACTTGTATTTCTACAGTGGTATTTTATAGACAAAGTCAAAATAACAAGAGTCCTGATTCAGAAAATATAGAATGTAGTGGTATTACTGCTTTCTAGCCATCTGGATCCACAGCAATATTTAACACAGCAAAGACCTAGAGCCTAACACAGAAATCACACAGGAGAAAAAAAAAAAAAAAAAAAAAAAAAAAAAAAAAAAGAGAAGGATAGACATAAGAGAATCATTTAGCCTCAACAGCCTAAAACTGTCAGGAGTCTGCCATTTTTAGCTTGCAAGATATAGCACATATTTATCATCTGAAAAGTCTGGATTTTGTAATAAGCACCAGACTCAAACTTAATGTGCAGGGGATATAGTCTCTTTGTAACACATTCAATAATATGGTATTTGATAGAATAAGAAGAGCCATTTAGACTTTACATATTGAGCAATGGCTCATCTACAAAATATCAGTGTATAGAAAAAGCAAAAGAACACGTTATAAAAGGATATCCAGTCCTTCAGATAAGACTTAAAAGCAATATATAATATATCCTGAATTAATAACATATTAATAGCTGTGACAAACTCATACCATTCCCATTTCAATAGCCTGAGCCAAATAGGGAATGCATCTGACTTTATCTTTTCAGTAGTTCTACTTTTTAACAGTTGCATTGAATCAGGTCAAGCAGAACCCAAGATACTTTATTTCAAGCCTATTTCAATGGTTAGAGCATCAATTTGAATAGAAAGCGAGAGTGGTACTGTTCTCTGTATTTTAAACTATTTTAATAGTTTAAATAAATGAAAGTTATTGAAACTGGTTTCCAGAAATGAACTTGAATCATGAACGAATGTGCTATTTCAATAAAGAATAAGATCAGCAGTGCAGAAATGAATTACATTAAAAAGCAAAAATATGCCAAATCAGACAAAGATTTAAAACTCCAATATATCACAGATGATTCTCCAGTAGCATGTGTTTCCACCCAGAGTACACCTATTGCACACAGAACATAGAAAATGAAAAGAAATGCTAATGCACACAACAATGCAGCTTCATGGAAGCAGTGAAGTGACACAAGGGCTTCAGTCAGGTCCTTAAAAGCAGGCATTGGGCCAAAACAAGATATAGAAGGATGCAAAAGGACTAAGTGAGTGACTTGGACAGGGAAGGGCTCCTCCCTCTCTCTCTACCTTGCTGTCAGTACTCCATGAAGCAGCTGCCTACAGCACCACTGGAGTACACGTAGGAAAAATCTTTGAGAAATTCAGGCACTAGACATTACATGGTGGTGCTTCAAAGAATGATGTTTCTAAGATCATTCTCTCATTATGTTTCTTTTTATAGACACAGATCCACGAAGGAAAGACCTTGCTGACTGAAGCAGTTTCTCTGCTGAGATATGCTATTGGCATAAAGCTGGCAAAATTATACTAAATTAAAATAGAAAGCTTAGCAGTTATCTTCACTTAAATACAAAAGCATACACAGATCTCAGTGAAAGAGCAAATAAACAGAAAATAAAACTGTACATAATAGCAACATCTTCTTTAGCTGCAATAGCAGTAATGTTCATACAGTTATTGTCTAGTGCTCCCAGGCCAACATACTAGTTCATCATCATATGGGAGTACCGGAAAGAGCTGTAACCAAGTATCCTTCTGCCATGCTCACATACTGCTTGCTCAGAGCCAGCCTGATAACCTGCAGCATCCTTGGCCTGTGCCCAGCACCCAGCACCACGCAGCTGGAAATGCTAAAATTTTCATCACAAAAATCTTGGTAGGCCTCAAAATCTCCAGAGAATTTCCCAGAAACACCTCAGCCCCAGAAGGTATCTGAGAAATTCACATCTTTGAAGCCTGAGCTCCATTAGGAACTGCAAATGGAATTTCTCACCCCAGCATCTTGCCTGAGGATGTCAGTCCCACCGGCAGGCAATGTTTTTACCTAGACAGGTTCCACACAAAAATGCTGCATTAAAGACATTCCTCAAAACCAATTGTTATCATCACTGTGACAGAGGTGACATGTCTTGCACTCTTCCAAACAACTCTTCTCAGATACTATGTACAGAAATCAGTTGCCTATTTCAGGAAAGTGGAATAAACCTCCAAGGTGGGGCGAGAACCCAACAACCAGACATTGCAATTGCTCACATTTTGGCTGTAAAGTCCCCTTATGAACCTATGCCTAACTTGACTGCCAGCTCATTCTGTGTGTGGAGTGAAGGAAAGGAGAACAATTATACTATCTCAAATCATCGTTATTGTTTCAACGATTGCATTAGCATTCTCCAAGCATAAATGGTCCACAAAACATTTGAGGCAGACATCTAATGATGGATTTTCCCAACAGAGAAAGCAATTCCTCTAAGCAATAAAACAGTCTGTGAGAAATCCTGCAGTCATAAATCTAGTAGTTCTCATTACAAAATTTACATCAGCCATGAAGTGATTACTTCTAAAATTACAAACCCTTGTGGGCAGCAATATTAGTGGGTTACCAATTGCCATTCTCATGAGTCGTAAGAAAAGCAGTCCAAGCCATAACAGTCTTGTAAAAAACAAAATATCAAAAGAATTAATTGCCTTATTATAGACAGAAAGTTTAGGGCATCCACATAACAGCATCTAGACATCAAAGTACAAAGACCATCAGTAAGTCTTCATGAAAACTCTCAAAGGTTACACAGGAAAGTCTGAACAACACAGCTTTGTCACAAGTCTTCAACATGTCCTTCACAAAAGCAATGCTCAGAGCCCTTGGTCCTCCCCAGCATTTTCCACACTGGGGGCAAGGAGCATGCAGGAATGAAAGAGAGGGAAGAGACAGAAGAGAGGATGCATCCATGGCCTCACACTCCTGCAGAAAGTGGGCAGTAACTTCAGTCCTTGAAGGGAAAGGCAGCAGCTAACCCAGCTGGCTCCCATCCTTGTGTCAGGTGCTGGAGGGTCACAAGATGTCTGGCACCTGGGGAGTCAGGTCCCATCCTAAGGCAGTGAAGAGGGGTACATGGAACCAAGCATGCGTGAGTTTTGCCCAGCTAGGTTGCTGCTGGAACAGACTTATCCCAGGTCTTGTCAGGGAGCAGGCATTTCCCTCAGTTTGAGGATTGCTGTCCCACAAAGACAATTTGGCTGATCTGTTTCTTCTTGCAAACTCTCTTCCCCTGACACTGCAACCTAGCATTAACCTGACACACAAAGATCAGGAGCTCTAAAGACCACTGGGATTTAACCAACCATATTTTAGTAGGAAAAGCATGTCCACCAACACCTCGCTCCAGAAGAGATAAGTGTTACAGATTCCTTGAGGAAAGCTAAGATATTACAAAGAGCATCTTAAACACAGGACTGATCACACAGTGAATACAATCAAAAATAAAATAAAATCTGCTTAACTCATATAGATTCATGCTTCACATACATTAAGAAACTTTTCTAGTTTAACTGCAGACAAAGCAGAGGAGGAAAGCCCTTTGCAAGCAGATATACTCAACTGTAAAGTTCATCTCTGCATAACTAGTTAAACATAGTGTGTTATCTCAGTTTTGACTACTCATGGAAATGGAGATCCACCAAGAGGGGGGGGGGAAAAAAAAACAAACACAAAAACCAACACACCACCGCCCACCACAAAAACCAAACCACAACACAAAAACAAAAAAACCCTAAAAGCAAAGTAAGAAGTTGTAAGACTTTTTCATGATCACAAGGTCTATCTTCATGCATAAATTGACCTCCCTGTGGCTTTCTCCCTTCAACTTATACTCTCATCACTCCTCTTGAGTGCAACCTGCAAGATCCCACAACTGAATCATGAGTCAGATACATTTTCTTGCAGAACACGCACGTAAGCTCTGATTAACTTTCCATCAGACCAGTGTACTAATTCAACTTGCCCTGAAGCTGCTCAGTTGCAAGAGCACAGTCAGTACCAGTAAGAATAAGCAATATGAAACCTAGGAAATGGGGCTGCCCACTCACCTGTGACCCACAGGGAGGCTGAATTCAGAGAAATGCATGTACATACACACATGCTGCACATTGTTGCTCCATATACACAGAAGGCAGGAGCTTGCATCTTCTGCCACTGTCTCTGCTTCCTAACAGGAAAATGATCCACCAAACCCATGAACACACCACCATCAGTACAGGTAACTTCAACACCAGCTCTGGCTCCTTGACTAACTTAAAATTTCAGTACTATAGAAGGCATCTCCCAAAAAGACAATGACTGCTCTAAGGGTTTTAATAGGAACAAAAAGAAGGTTGTTTCTTTTTGTCTGCTGCAAACAGATGGGAGTATTCACACAGAAAGAAACAGGAATCAACTGAATCCAGGCACTTTGTTAAAATGAGAGACATGGTTACAGCATTTTCACTCCCTTCACCAAGGCAACTGCTACAGTGACAGGCATCTAGGCATAAGACTAACCTTGACTAAGTACTGTGACAGATGAAGCTTTGCCGTTGAGCACTGGCACCATCCATTGCTGTTAAATTCTGCTTTTTAGTTGGTAAAAGGCAACTCAGGAAGGAGCAAAAAGTCCACATAACTTCCTGAGAAGCAGCAGCAGAGCAGTGATGCTGATTCCCACTGAGGTACAGGGGAGGCAGGGTGGGATGCTGAGCTGAAGGCAAGCCAGATCCCAGACACAGCGCAAGTCACTTTCAACCAGCCTGAGTGAGTAGGAGGTTGTTCCTCAGCATGCTGAAAAACGAGCTTTTGGACCTGGCTGCTCTGCCTGAAACCTCTTGGAGCTTGATTGAGACCGGCCTGAACACAGACAGGGGTAGCCCTGGCTCACCACAGTCATATGAAAAGTTATTGGTATCTTATTTTTACTGTAAGTCTAATCATTGGCTGTTGTGTTACTTGCTTTGCACAGCATGGTGCAAAATTTATTAAAAGCAAGGTAACAGTAGCAAAAAACCCTGTAAACACATGCTTGCAAAAGAAATGAAGTTTTATTAGATACAAAAATACACTAAAAGAATACATTCCCACAATTTATTACCTCATCTTTGCCATACCCTATGCACTTTATTTTCACCATTCAGGGAGTAGCCTGGTCACATACTCCATGTTTATGAGAAAACTATTTCTCAAGTATTTCTATTCCTTACCATCAAATGAAAAAAGTATTCAATATGCTTATACTTTCTGCCCTAATAATATATTTGAAATTTATAGGGTTGTAAAATAATATCCCAGCATGGCATTAGCTATTTCAATCTTTGATCTATTGATGCCATTTGAGTAGATGATAATCACTTACCAGCTCAAAATACTGGCCTAGTAAAAAACACTTCACTGCTCCCATAATACATTTTGCAGCTAGAGGGTAAATATTTATTTCCTGTGGGTAATTTTTCTATTTTAATAGATGTTTGCATGCTGTATTGCTTTTGTGTATCTGGTTCTACATCCACCACAACCCATGGTGTCACTTGTTCACAAACTTGTTCACAATTTATTACAAAAAAAAAAAACAAAACAAAACAACACACAACATTTTGAGAAAGCAAGCTCAAAACACCTTTACTTAGAGATGGATAAAAATTAGTATGAATATTATGCATAAATCAGTTTCAGGTCTCATATTTGAAAACCATCAGCAGGTGGATTAGATCTAATCTGGGGCTGTCTGAGATCTGCTGATAAGCACAAAGTGAGGGGGAAGTCCTCCCGTCCCTCCTGCTGGGAGACACACTCCACTCCTTATGTGGTCAGAAGTTTGCAGAACAGTTAATCTGAGTATGGTTAAACTCTGTATAAAGTTTTTCCTGTCATTCCCTTACTACTGTTAGGTGATTATGAAAAATATTTCATTACAAACCCAAAACCAGAAGCTTTCTATTTTTGTACAGAGCAAATCTGTCTTCAACAGTAGGCAAGCTACCTTCCCCACATTGATAATCCAACAGATCACCCATGATCAAGACCAGACATCTCCACAAGCGATTGCTTTTTGCCTCTTTTAAAAAGATGTTTCAACTTGAAAAATTAGTTTTGATATGAAAGGCAAAACACTTTGTCTTGAGACTGCCAAAATGAAAACTTCCAATTTCCTGGATTGTTTATTAAAATCTCAAAATAATTTCAAATTTTTCAAAGCTCACCCCTGGCAGGGAAAGAACAGAGAAGCAGAACTGTTCGCTACATCAGATCACCAGCATATATACTATTCAGCAAAGAACATCCTCTCCTTTTATTGGGAACATACAAACACATGGCCAAAATGTTACTCTTCACTCCAAATCTTTCAATATTCCTTTTGAAATACTTTCAATACATTTTTAAATAAAGAATTGGGGTTGATATTAAACTATTTAAATTAATTAGGGCAATTAATTAGGATAGGGAAATGCAAATTAACATATTTTTCCAGAGAACAAATGTCTGGTTTCACACAATGAATTCCTAAAGTAATAGAGGCTGAACTAATGCAAACAGCATCTGGCCCAGTGCACAACTGGTCACTCTTCAGGTTATAGTCATGAGATCAAGTTGTGAAATTAATCTCTTACACCTGATTAAACCACATCCTTCAGCTGACAGACTTTTTGCCATATTGCCAGAGCATGAATCCTGTACCTACACTGTCTTTCAGTGTAGGAAGTCATCCTCCAGCTGACTTCCTGCAGGGTCCTGTCCTTGCACTGCAGGGTTCAATTTACACCTGACATCCCAGTGCAATTTAAACACTTGCTTTCTCCAAATTCTGCTAATGTTGCAAACAACTTGATTTACAGGCCAGCTATTTAGGAGGCCTGTGACAGAGGTGAACAAACAGATGATGTTGCTTTTGTTTCAAGGATGAAGCACAACAACTTACAGGTTGATCTCCAGTGGGGTTTTACAGGGATGTATGCTCAAGCTCATGAAACAGACGTTTTCATAAACCATCTGGAAAGAGATTGAATAGGGATAGGAATGTGTTTGCTGTAAATGCTCCTTTCCTTGCAACCCCAAATAACTTAGAAACAGTTAAACACTGCAAAAGAAACTTATGATACAAAGTGCCTGGGTGCTAGATACAAAGTCAGATTAAATTCAAAAATAAGAAAAATGTGAAGTGATACTCTCATGGAGCAGGAAGAGGGAAAGAACTTTCCATGTATAATGATGGGGTCTGAGCTGATCATCACTAATCAGGATAGAGACTTTGGAGTTATACAGAATAACACTATCAAAATTTCAGCACTACTGCAAATTTTCTGTAGTAGTCAAAAATGCCATTTTAGAAATTATTAGGAAAGGAATGGAGAACAGAAAAGAGAATATCATAGCACATCTGTATAAAAATGTAATACTGACACTGCTTGAATACTTTTGTGCAGTTCCAGTTTGCCATGTACTTCAGCCAGAAGGGGTAAGAGGAAAGGCAAATGGTATGAAACAAATTCTGTCTGTGAGATGATGAGATAGATCACGATGCCTCAGCCTGGATGATGACAACTGAGGTTGTGATAGACGTGTACACAATGACAGGTGACAGAGACAGTGAGTGGGAAATCACTGCTCACCATCTCTTCCAACTCAAGAATGAGGGTCAGAAAGAGAAACTGATAATAGCAAAAGAGATGTCACTTCATCCATTGAACCAACTGCTGCAGGAATTAGGTGATAAAGATTTATCTAGGCTGAGAAGCATCTGGAGAAAATTTATCAAAACCGTTACATGCAAAGACATCCTTCTGGCTGAGGAAGTCCTGAGCTACAAATCTTGGTGGGCGGAAGGCAGACAGGGGTGTCTTGTAACATGTACCAGGGAAGTACTCCTATACTCTTGAACCATTCCTAAGTATCATCCATTCCCAAACAGAGAGCTGATACAAGGCCAGATAGAACTTTTTTATTACAACAGTATTTGAGGCTTTTTGATACATATACTTTCATATAATTAGAAAAACACATTTCAGAAACATTCAGTCTACATCACTTTTCCTCTGCATAGAATAATAGAGAATAATTTTCATTAGAAAACCCACTGTTGCTGGCTAATAGTATGACTTTGGGAAGTTCAACCTACTTTGGAAAGGGAAGGCAACAGCTGACAGAAAAGAGTACAAATCAGAAATGGAGCTGACAGGTTGGCAGAGTCCTTGAAAGTAGGTTGTTTAGATGATGTTCTCCACAGGTACCCTTTGAGCAGTTTTGCAGGACTGATTTTGATAGTAACATCGACCAACAGAAAGCTAGAAGTAGCCTAGCTGTTTTTTTCTGAAAGGAAGAGATGTGATATGAAATGGGCTGTTTGAGAACTGATTGTATATGAAATATCTATGGCATCATTTGAAAGGGTTTAGTTTTGTTTTTACCTCAGATAATACTTTTCCTACTCTTTTTGAGTGTCTTCCACACTAAAAATGAGGTACAGATATAAATTTTATCTATCTGACAATGGAAGCTTGAAATGTAACTACCCATTTTGGATCATGACTGCATTTATACCTACTTTGATTTCTTTAAAGAATTTTAGACTATATTGGCTAGAGAGTGTGACAAAATAGATACATAAGTTGAAAACAATTTTTATTTTTCCCAGATAAGACTACTCTTACAAAATTTACCTGGTAAGAAATTTCAAAAACTGACATGGGGTTGTTGATTTGATTTCATTGCTAGTGAAATATATGTTGTTGTGCCATGTCATAAACAGAAAACTGAAGCACCCTTTTTAAATTCTCAGCACTGCTGACACTTCCAACAAGTACTTCAGTATTGGTTTTGGTCTTATCTGTTTCTAACAGACAGCCTCATGCCTTGGAAATCTGACCTGAAAGAAAAATTCAGCCCCAAGTATCTGCTGTCAATTGTGCAGAAAATAGGAGATGACAGCAAAGTCACTTCTGCATGCTGAATTAGATCTCTTTCCAACATCTTCTAATGTCATTATTAGCACTCAAATACACTGTGTCAAAATGTATCTGTATAGGGAGATGGACCAGGCAACATCAGATTTATCTCTTAGTCAATATGACAAGCAGGTTTTGAATAAGGAGACTCTTAAGAAAAAGTATCCGCTCCATCGTGAAGATTTGTTTATGAATGCGGATATTATAATGGGTGGAAGCTCTTAGGAAAAAACTGTATTATGCAGTTTCATTGAATTGCTGGAATCAATAGGGCAATACGAGTTGCTAAAATCATCAGTATGAGTCTTAGTGCCTATACTCCAAATAGTCAATGGTGCAATGGGAAGAGTTTCAACATGATGATCATCTGCAGGAAAAATATCTACTTCAGAGCTAGCCTTAACAGCAAATACTAATTCTAAAACAATCACATAAGTGTGGATTTAAGTGTATGAGATAGTTTTAGAACAATACTCAAAGTATGGGAGAAGGGAATCACATCTGCAAAGATAAATTTAAGTAGTTTGTTCACAGTTTTCTTCCTTTCTGACAAAACGTATCCAAATAAAAATGAATAACCACTCACAAAAGACACTCAACTACTGACAGAAAGCAATTCCTGGAAAGTTAGCAAAGTCTGTCCTTGTAGCACTGAGAATAAAAAGTGTGTATCATCTAAATGCAGTGTCAGTGCTAATAAACAGCAAAACTAGTAGTCATTACAGCTCTACACCCTGAATCTACATGGCAAAGTTCAGAAGGTTAATAGAAGAAATTAAATAAACTATAACGAAAAAGGTTTGGATTCTCCTACACATGGGACTATCGACTAACATAAAGAGAAGAAAAGCCTACTTAATTCCATTAATAAATGGATATCAATAAACTTCTACTCTAAGTATCAAGATTCCTCCTGTTATTTCATATTTCTATGGCTTTTTAACATCCATTTCATTCAACTAAAGGCCAGGCAATTATTTGGTAGAGACAACAGAGTTCTGTCCCATCTCATTAAAATTGGATGACTACCAAAAAAAACCATTTATGAATGTTTAAATATTTTGGGTTTAGTTCTTACTGAGCGTGGCTATAAGCCATTTACACTAATCATCCACAATGGAGGTGGCCATGCTCTGCCTTCTGTTCTGTGTTCACAGATTTGTAACTAGCACATGCTGTGTCCTGAAAATGTTTTGAAAAAAACCAATAAAGTACTACAAACCCTTCCATTCCTTAATATGATTTAATCCTGTGTAAAAAGTTTGTGTAAATCTTCACATTCTAATTTCTTAACTTCTAATAGCACAGGAAGTTAACCATGTTCAATGTATATTTTAATGCAAAAACTAAGTATATCTCACTATTTTACCAAAAGTGAATTTTACTTTTTCCTATGTAAATTGTAAATATTTTTAAAGTGGACTTAAGTATACAACTTTAGCACAGATTTTAATAATTTCATTAGCATAGTATATACACAGTTTCTCATACCATATCATTGCACTCCTTAGCAAAGAAGTATGCTATTATTTCAATGCTGTGTAAACACAGTATATATAAAACACACCAACTTTTGCCAGCTACAGCCAAGTGAACTCTTATCTCCTCAGCTCATTGCCAAATTAAGACTGAGTAAAAGACTAAATGGCCAACAAGCAAGAGACTAGCAGGAAAAAAGACATACACAGATGTTATAACCATTCCTCCTTTCTGTTCCTTTTCTCAGTGGCCTGCATATAAACAACATCTTATCTGAATGTTGATTCAAATGTTTGAAGTTTTGTCTGTTTGTCCATTTCTATGAAAAGAGCAAACCCCCTCTTGGTTTATATGAAGGTACAGGGAGAGGCACAGTCCATCTTCCCTGCTTCCACACCTCTCCTCTAAAGTCAGGCTGGAAAAATTGACACTATATTTAATCTCATCACTATTTTTAATCCAACCAAGGCTGCCTCAACCGCAGCAGCCTAGAAAAGATAATTCTTAATCTCAAGCATAACTCGGGGGATGGAGCATGGGCAGAAGACCTGAGGACAAACACTGGCTACAGTTACTGCCGCTCAGCTAAACCCTTCCAGGCTGTAGGCTCTTCAGGACAATCAATTAACTCTGAGTTAAAAGAACAAGCTAGCACTAGTCTTGCTCCACATCTTCATCTGTCAGTTGATACATATTACATGATGTGAGTCTGCAGATTGACATTCCCCCAACAAATGCAACAAAGGAGACCAAAGATTTTGAAAATAAACTGTAAGAAGATGGGGGTATAAGCAAGGTCACTGCTGTAGTGAAAGATGAACACAACAAACAGGTATAGTTTTTAAAGTAGCTCTTTTCAAAGACTGACCAGGGGCCAAGCGCTATTCACAACTACAATGGCACGAGATCATTGTTCAAAAGGAAGTGATAAATGGTTTCTTGAAGGGAAGCCTTGCACTTGGGAAGGAGAAATGGCAGAAATTACTGAGCAGATGTGTAAGTCACAGTGTTTCTTGCAAGTTCTTGCACCTCTCTCCTGGTAGGGAGAACTTGCCTAGGTCAGCACCTGCCTCCCTGCAATCACAGCAAAGCAGAACTGGGGTTTGCATTGCTTTACTTTGGTTTCTTGCAGGGGGTGGAAGAGGGTTTTATACGAGATGGACAAGTACAGGGAAATTGACGGTGGGGAAATACACAAAGTTAATCTATATTCCTAACTTTCTTTTATATATTCCCCAAAGACAGGAATTAGAAAAACCTAGAAGTCTAAATCACATGATTTCAAGTATATTAATATTTTCCTGAAAGGGACATACAGTTATCAGGGCCGTACAGTTAACCCAAGAAATCAGCTGTGTATGTTTTTTGTTTCTCAGAATTACTTTCTAAGTGATGAATTAGAAGAAACAGTCACCTTCACCCCATCCCTGCCAAATAAATGGCAATAACAGTAGGAATCAGGGAAAAAAAATGCAAAAGCAAAGCATCAGCTAACTAAAACTGATGAAAGAATTTCATCAATTCATAATTGATAAATTCAGATTTACACATTTACAATTTCAAATTGATAAATTCATAATTCATAAATTCAGATTTACAGAGGGATATGTGAGAAATCCCAACCAAGGTAACAGTGCTCAGAAAAACGTAGTGTTTAAAGTCAGAATGCAAAATCCAGTATCCTCCTGCATGGAAAGGAACCAACAGCTCAAGATGGTGACATGACAAAGTAAAATGTGAGAAAGGCACATGATAAATCACTAAGCTACCACAGATGAAGTAATGAATCCAGAATTTACCAAACATGTCTCCACACAAAAATCCTGACATTTAGGTCTGGCCTACAAATACCTCTTGCAGTCTTAGTCACAATCATCCTATAACTTTACAATTCTGTGCATAACACAACAAACAACCTTGGCAGTGGTCTGTGGACCAGAAGTCATGAACTGGGTAAATTCCAGTCACCAAGGTTGGTGCTTTTGCCTGTCTCCAAACTCAGTGACACAGCTAACTAAGCACAAGAAGAAGCCACCCCACCACATTCCCCTATCTCTACCCAAATCCACTTTGCAATTGGATCATCTAACAGAACATGAAAAAGGAAAGAAAAAGAGAAGTGGGGAAAAGGGATGGGAATTGCACAATATCTCTAAAAGAACGATAAAGTCTGGCAAGTAAATAATGAAATTGAAATAACCCATGTGTGTACTAAGTAAATATAATACAGCACTTTATCTTCAGCTCACACAGATCTCTAATTTAATAAACTCAGCAATTAAAAAACAATTGCAATGGTACACAAGATGCGTGCATGCTTCCCTCAGCTGAGCAGCATCAGAAAGTTTCTAGCTCAAGGAATAATTAAATTTTCCTAAAATGATCTCATAAGGCTTTCCTGAACAGAAAAACTAGGCCTGTTCATGCTATATTACATGAGCAAACAAGTTCATGGAGAAACTAAATCTTATTTTCTTTATTTTAGCTTTCTTCACACTACAGATAAGAATGAAAATAGTTACCATAGAAAATTAAACAAATCACTTTTTTTCCATTCCTTGTGTGTTTATATAGAACATCAAAACAATAACACTTTTCAGACCAAGAAGTTTCATTGATGAAGTCAACCATTTAACATAGAGTCACTTCTGAACCCTCTTTCAAAAGCTATTACTTATTTTCATGACTATAAGGGTATTGGAAACCCAGGAAAATGGCCTTACTAACTCTCAATACTCTCTATTTATGATCTGGTTTACAAAGTGTCTTGCAAAGAGCCTCAAAGGTACCAGACAGATCTAATGGCAATGCAACCATCACACATATCACCCCAGCACTGTCTGCCCTCAGCAGTCCTAGATTATGTATGCTTTTGGCCTCTTACCAACCACAATCAAAGTGCAATTTCATTGACATTTCACATAAGTGATTTGGAATGCCAGCAATAATACACAGATCCTACAAGTATACAGAACTTATCTAACTTAATTTTCCATCTATTGTGCCTTCTTACACAAATTCTTAAGAAAAAGATAATTAGCATACTTTTAAGGAAAGCTAACAAGTTTGAAGCATTCCAGAGGACACTGTGTTTGGGGTTGGTTGGGGTTTTTTTTAAATCAAACTTGAATTTTACCTTAGTAGAGCCAAGATTTTGACTTGTACCTCATGGTAGGAAGACCTCACGCAAAACAAAATATCGTTATACTGCCACAGTCATAAAGAAACCGGGTCCATGGGTATCCTCTCATTTCAAAATCAGGTGAATAAGTCAGACCCAGGCTCTGGAAAAAAAAAAAAAACAACAAACCACACACCTCTATTTTACCAGAGAAAAGGCCTACTCTAATAGCCAGGGAAGATTATAGACATACTACTAGTGATTTGCCTAGGAGGTTTACTGATAATCACATTATTAAAAGAAAAAGCATTCTCTGTGTTGAACTTATAACTAGTAAATGTAAATTTTGCTTTAACTATTTGCTCAGTCATGTGGTCTTGGGACTCACACATTATATTACACACAAACCACGTCACTGCCTAAGGGAGAAAAGGGCAGAAAATTACTTCAACAAAAGAAAAGCAGTTTTTTCTAGTCTATACACTTATATATGTGGTCAATATTTAATTGTATTTGTGTAGCAATATTTCTGCAATTATGTACCCTGTGCACCATAGTCCCAATGAAACCACACAAATAGCTACTTTCATTTGCAACAGTTTGATTTCTGAAAAGAACATAAAATTAGCTACAATAAAGTTTTGGGGTTGTTTTTTTTGTTTTTTTTAAGACACTTTGGTGTTCAATAAATCATTCTAGGAAGAAACCAGCAGGAAGTATACTTCTCTTAAGTTTCCAGGTACAGTAGTACAAGTTTGTATTTTGTATCTCCATTTGTTTGTTGATTAATGTTATAAATTTTGACTCACCAAGATTTCAAACTGAATTCCAAATTTACTGTTTGAATGGAGACAAGCAAACAGCGCTGGGTGTGCTGGGAGTCTCCACTCCACCAAGACACACACCCACATAACAAAACCGAGTCTTTTTATAGTGTAGTGCTTTTACATATTCATGAGGATGGGCGTGAGTAAAGTTTCCCGGGCTTTCCTCACGTTTCCATCATGGAGGGGAGAATGACTCAGCATAGGGAATGACTCAGCACAGGTGTTTTTGCAGTCATAACTGCTGTCTGGTTTGGTGATGGAGGCCATTTTTCTTCCTTTCTTTAACAACAACTGGTCTAAACAACAAGAACTATGTACATGACACCTTATTTCCCTGAAACCTGTGGCTATATAAAAAAACGTACAAAAGCATTTAAGAGTTTCATACTTAAAGAGAGTTGCATTTTTATCACTCATGTGGGCAGGAATCAGACAAACATATCTCACAACATGTGCACAGAGGACAAAAAGACAAACTAGAGACCTACTTAGATATTCCCATTCCCACTTTATGTTTCAACAGACACAGTACCTTAACTGAGGGAACAGATACTCTGTCCCCATCCTGAACTTCAAAAAGAAATGGTGATAATGGCATTGTGGTGTTTGCAATTAAAATCCACTGTGGACCTCCTTGGTACTGACAGTTTCAGCCACTCAAGGGCAAGGACTGCAAGAACCAGGGAGTTTTTCACAGAGTGCTTCTGTAGTGCAGAGGAAAGGAAGCTCAGAGAAGAAACTTCCTTATATTCCTGCAAGAAACCAAATTAACAGGAAATGGAGGAATTAGAGCAAAAGAATAGTCCTCAACTGTGCTAAATGAAAGCAAACAAAATAGTTAGCCAAGGCTCAAGTAGTTGTGTGAAGGAACTGTACTTTACAAACAGAAAGATCATAGACAAAGGACAGATATTTGCAAGTCACAAAACTAATTCTCTTCAGAAGGCAGCAAGGCCAGGTAAGAGGAAGCTACAACTCTTCCTTGGCATAAATATTTTGATAGTATTGTGCTTGAGAAATGCATTTCTGGGTAACATTGCTATAAGCACTAGGAAAAAGTTATTCCTTACTTCCCTCTCAGCACTACTGACAACCTGGTCAAACAGCTCAGTAAGTATGAAAACATGCTGTACTGCAACAGAAAGGCCTTCCCCAGCAACAGTGCTGACAAAATGCTGGAATTCAAACACACGATCAAAGTCACCAAGTGACTGTGCATCAACTGAGCCCTGGTGACAGAGTGCATTCTCAGCCTACAGCAAAAGCTGGATAATTCAGCTTTATTCAGCATGCAGCCTGAGCATGCTAAATTACACTGGACAAGGCTAAAGTTATCCTCAATTCTACACCTGGTACACTGTAGAAACACACATGCAGCTCAGCTGAGATCTTAGTTTGATAACCAATGGTACCTTGACAAATAACCATGCAAAATGCTCTGAGTCAGGGCAGAGGGGTTGCTAGTCCAGCACTCAGACTTGGAGTAGAGGTGCTCGTTAGGGAGAGCACCGGCACCCAAGTGCTCCCCCAGCAGCCACAATTGCTGGATTAGTGGTGGTAAGCAGACACAGTCCTGCCTAGTCTTTTAGTATCTATTTATGGACATGTTGTCCAAGAATCTACAAACTGTCTTTGAAACCACCTGCCTCTATAACCTTCTGCAACAGCAAATTCCAGAAGTTCACCACTTTACAAAGCTTTCTCCTGATTTTAAGAGTTACTGACTACTTTCATCAAGAGCTCCCTTGTTTCAGTACTGCAGGATGTGGTGTAAACAGTTTTACATTCAGCTTTTCTGCTATATCCTGTGTTAACAATTTCTCTAATAACCTTTGAAGTGGAAGCCTCTCGCTAGCTTTCTGACAATGCAGTAAGCTGTACGTGTGCACTGTATCTCCTGTATCCGTACACTGCAATATCCTCACAGCAGGGCACTGTGGTTGGTCTTCCCTTCTCCACAGTGGCACTGGCTTCTCCCCAACAGATAACAGAATTGTAGAATGGTTTGGGTTAGAAGGGACATTTAAAGGTCATCTCATCCAACCCTCCTGCAATGAGCAAGGACACCTTCCCCTACATCATGTTGCTCAGAGTCCCATGCAACCTGGCCTTGAACACTTTCAGGGATGGGGCATCTACCACCTCTCTAGGCAGCCTGTGCCAGTGTCTCACCACTGTCATTGTAAAAAAATGTCTCTCATGTTTAGTCTGAATCTGCCCTCTTTCGGTTTAAAACCATTACCTCTTGTCCTATTGCTATAGGCCCTGCTAAAATGTCCGTCCTCATCTTTCTTATAAGCCCCCTTTAAGTACTGGAATGCCGCTATAAGGTCTCCCCAGAGCCTTCTCTTCTCCAGGCTGAACACCCCCAACTCTCTCAGCCTGTCCTCACAGGGGAGGTGCTCCAGTCCCCTGATCATCTTTGTGGAATCCTCTGGACCCTTTCAAGCAGCTCCATTTCCTTCTTATGTTGGGGGCCCCAGAGCTGGACACAGGACTCCAGGTGGGGTCTCAGGAGAGATGAGCAGAGAGGGAAAATCCTCTCCCTCAACCTGCTGGCCACACTTCTCTTGATGCAGCCCCAGATACAGTTGGCTTTCTGGGCTGCAAGTGCACACTGATGGCTCACATCCAGTTTTTCGTCCACCAGTACCCCCAAGTCCTCCTATGTAGGGCTGACTCTCAAACACTTCATCCCCCAGCCTATATTGATATTGGGGGTTGCCCCAACTCAGGTGCAGGACCTTGCACTTATGTTTAGCCATACATTAAATAGTGTTATTCTTTAAAAGGGATGCTACCGTCTCACCAAGGATGGAGGTCAGACACACTGATTTGTAGCCTGTAGCTCCCAGGTTCCCCTCTAGAACCTTTTTTATGGACAGGACTTGCACTCACATCCCACCAGTTCCCTGACTTGCAGCCCCTGGCAATGCACTGATGGGGCAGCAGCAGCACAGCTCCTGTATAGTTACTTCAAACTGATTTAGCTCCTCTCATCCTCCCGCTAAAAAAAAAAAACACAAACACCAAACAAACAAAAAAACACCACCACCACTACAACACACACTAAACTCCCATGAAAGATCTCAGAATCTTCTGCAGTAAAGACCAACACAATAGGCATGTCTGCCCCAGCCTTTTCTGAGTGCCCTCAGTTATGCTGCTGTTATTAAGTGGTCCCACTGATTTCCTGGGTTTGATATACTTGAGGACTTTTTGCCAACAGCTTGAGCATCCTTTGTAAGGCACTTCTGTAATTCTTTACGAGATTTTTAATTTCCTGTTTACGTTTGACCTGTCATGTTTTAAGGACCTTCCTCTTCTGCTCATTTGAGCAGGCTCTCCCTTTTCCAGCAGCTAGCCATTTTGCTACTATACCCTCCCCTGACATTTTTATCAAGTGAGGTAGACTCCTGGGGATGACTTTGTTTTCTCTATTGTGGGACATATTTGGGGGGTTCTAATAACTTTATTAGAATAATGGTATTTTTAATAGCCTACAAGGTGCTTATAGGCTTCTTGGACTTCAAAAGGTTTGCTGCCCAATTATCTCATTGTTCTACAGACCCTGTACTTGAAATCAAATGACCATGTGCTACATGTATTTATTCTGCTCTCTTCAGCTATGGAGTTCCACCTAATCTTATGATGATCACTAATTACCAAGCAGCTCCAGTGCACCACTCCAGACCATGTCCAGAACAGCATCTTTCTGGATGCACCAGGTGTTCTTGGAAGCAGCCACTTTGCACATCTGGACACATCCTTTCTGTCTCCCATCCTGACAAGGCAGAGATCCAGTCTCTATAGGACCCTGTTGAAACCTCCCACTGTTGCTGCCTGTCCTGAATTTACAGCTTCTCTACTCTTATTTCACATTTTCTGAGCACTATTACAGGCCTAAGCAGGGGGCTGGTAACACAATCTTAGCACTACGTTTTTATTAGCGTACAGGACTTCTGCCCACAGGGGTTCCACAGGCCTGCTCCTCTCCCATAATATTTTCATGCTGTTGCACTTTATAAAATGTTTCATGTACAATGCCACTCCCCTGACTGTATGTCCCTCTTATCTTTCCTATAAAGCTCATATAGTCTGGCAGCACTGATTATCCTCCTTCCACCTGGCCTGTTTTTTCAAGGCTATCATTTCACACCAAACAGTCCAAATCCCTCATTTTATATTTTAGGCCTTAAAGCCAGTGTGGCAGCACTTACAAGTTCTTCCTTTCCTTCATCTCTTCATACTGCTTGTTAATTGGCATTGCAGATGCTCTGAGAGGACTCCCTCTATGTACTTCTTTGCCCCTTATAGCCTTGTTCAGTATACCCCTGAAAATCAGCCATGCTCTCTCTGCAACCCCTGATTTTCCTATCCTGAAGATTCCCCTGCTACAGGAGCACCTTATTGCAAGACACAACAGCATCAGCTGACAACAGTCACATCTGAGAGATCAGGTCCCTCTTTTCTAACAACTACTACTTTCCCCAGAACTTGCATCCTTCTCAGCAGTGCAGGGGCTGCTGCCAGAGTGGAGGATTCATCTGCAGCCTTGATGGAGTCCCACTGCCTTGTTCACAGCTAATTGGAAGACACACACACAGAGCAGCTCTATTTCACTTACTGGTAAAAACAGGGGATTGAAATGAAGTGGTACAGAACAACAATAAAACCCACTGAATAGGTAAGATCAGGCTATAAGAAACCAGTCCTGATAACGCTATTTCAATTTAACTAATATTCATCACCTCAACAGCCAACTCTGCCTGCATTCTGCACTCCTTCCTCAGCAACAACCATCTGCCAAAATTTGCACTCCCTGCTGAGACCAGAAAATTATGGCTGCAAGAAAGCATTTAGCCCATCATACTGCAAAGTGAGAAATAATACTGGG
>NW_020799109.1:19636466-19682938 GCF_003259725.1 Athene cunicularia | reverse complement strand
GGGGAGAACTACAAGACACACACGACAAAGAGGGGGAGTTTTTTTTTTAATTTCATTTGAATAGGTTGATGGCCTTTACCTCTTAATGCTATGTTATTATTGCTACAGTAGGAAGACATCTATCTTCTAATTGTCTTCAAGACATCTGTGAATGACTCATTATTGCTTTCTCTTCTTACAAAAGATTGGCTTCTGGCTCAACTCAAAAACAAAAACCCACCAAAATACCTGGGCACCAGAACCATGGTGTTCTGACTGCTGATGCACCTGCAGAACAAGCTGGCTACCTGCTTGATCCAGGATAGTTCAACAGGAGAGAATTCTTCATGCTTCTCTATAGCTATGCATCCCTCACCTAGATACAGAAAGTAATTTGTTTGTTAGCTGCTCACTAGGTCCATTTGTTTCTATCAAAGCATTTTAGAAATCAACTAACTCATAAGAGTTGCCAAGGGTGCAAGCCAGGTGTTGCAATGTATCAGAAGAGGAACTAGAAACAGAGGTTTTAGCAACTGAACAGGTACTTTGACAGTAGCAATTTTGTTTGTGGGAGAGATTTGCTTATCAGTTTGGTTTATCAGTTCATTTCACTACTTATTGAACTCTGATTGCAAGAAAGGTACCTGAACAACTTTACAATATTTTTTTAAATTGTTCTGTGTGACATAATTGATAACCATCATTTTTCTAGAAAGACAAATTGCCTTTCTGCTATAATAATTACAACCTGAATAATCAAATCCTTTCAAAATAGCTCTCATCAAAAAATAAAAATATAGAATGAAAACAGACATTACATGCAGCTTCTAATGTTTTTCTCTTTCCCCCTTATAATTAAAGGGCTTCACATTTCAATAGCTGTTTTGCTATGGCTCTTACTAAAATGATCTGGAATTATTCTGAAGTCCCTCTCCATATGTATGCAAGTATTTCCATACTATATCACTACTATTTTTTAAAAAATTACTCCACTACAGCCAGCAATTCATTTTTTCTTCTCACAATGGAACAAAAATACTTCACACTGGCATTATCTCATTCCACGCAACTGATATCAACTAATGTCACAAGTATTTTTCTGTAAAAAGAAGAATTTATAGGAAGCATTTCCTTTGGATTGAAAAGTAGTCTCCTGCTTTGCCTGCATTAATCTTAAGTCAAATATTTTAAACTTCATTATTTCTAACTTTTAAAGCAAAATAGGTCATGACCATCTCTCCAAGGTTCTGGTCTCAAGGACTAGATTCAAAAGTTCAGCTTACTGACTTAATAGGGAAATACCAATTCTCAGTCCAACATGTCATCAGAAATACAGGAAAAAATTAAATAAGAGAAAAAATACCATTAATTGTCTATATTCATAACTATTAGATGATCAGTACAAGCCAACCATACACCTGATTCAAGTTAAATTCTGCACTTTGCAATGATGTGTTTGAAGTGATAATGGGAAGAGGAAAAGGATAGTTATTATGAGCACAAAGTGCTGATCTTCTGTCTAGGTCTTACTGAACTTTTCCCCTAACATTTAATCTAAAATGCTTTCAGCTCTTAAATTCACCTTCCAAAACCAGTAGGAGGTTAAAGCAGGACCCAATGGGAGGTTATATTTATTTAATATTCAGTTCTTTCTCAGATGAAATATTGCAGTCTATCCTCACAGGTATTTGTCAAACCATTAGAGTAATGGTTTATAGCTATTACATGAAATTGTAGTTCTATTTGTAACTACCATTGACAAAGGATAAGCAAAGTGCATTCATTTTCTTTGAAAAATACCCAAAACCTTTGCTGTAGAGCACTGAGGGTATGTGCCCCATTAACTAGTTCAGAGCTGTAAGCCAAGGCAATGCTAGTAAACATTGTTTAGCAGACAGGAACCTGCATCTCTAACACCTGCTCCAGCATTACCATTCACACCTTATATATAGTTCACTGCAGGTGTATCATAAGGGCCCTCTGGCACAACATCAGTTCCCGTACCTTCACATATTAACAACACCTGTAAAATAATATTCATAACTAGATCTAGAAATTGGTGATTTTTATAACAGCCAGTAGATTTGGCACATATTATTGTACTTACATGTTTTTAGTATCCATTAGAAAAACAAGATCATCAGAAAGAAGCAGTAATAACATAACAAAATACACAGAACCATCAAACTGAACCTGCCACAGAAATCTCTTATGTGCAATTTACTTGAAGTGCAGTGTGCACAGCTTCCATCTGTGGTTCTCAATTTCAAATTTGCTCTTATGCACTGAGATTTATTTCTAGGAGTTTAATTGTTACTTTTCTCTCTGTATTTTGCTAAAAACCTACAAAGAACTTTAGGAGAAAATATAAAACAATCTATTATTTTGCTTAAAATTAAAAAAAATCAAAATAAACACTCAACAGCTGAGAATCAGATAAACATGAGTTTAGATTACTATGTGAAGTGGCTATACAAAAAAGTGTGATTTCTGTATTTGTCAACTCTAACTGAACACTGATCAGCACTACAGAAATAAAAATATTTTTTCAAACTTTATCTTCAAACAGGAATCTGAAGTGTGATTGAGGCAACTGATTCAAAAGATTAATATCTTAGTGTGGCTGGGCAGTTTTGACTTGCATTAAAAATTTTTCATTTATATATCATTCTTACTGACAGTGGATAAGAAATCAAGAAGTAGTACTTGTTGCTACCATTTGGAAAGCTATACTTTAATTAAAAGGGAATCTGATGTGAAACACTGACTTTTATTGAGAACACCCAGTTCATAAGAGATTTTTTTTTTCCAGTCCTGTTAAAAAAAGTCCACAAATTTAGTGTCATTCTGCTTCTTAGAAAGTTTCTCTTCTTATTTTGCTTTCAATTTTTGTAATTTTGCAGTCAAGAAATAACTATTGATAAGAATAATATAGACTTTGGGAAATGCTTTTGCTGAATCAAAGTGCCAAAGAAAATATCTGCTCTAATTTTGGCTTTTGTTTAAAAAATAAAAAAGGTTAAAACTTGAAGCCAGCAGTGTCCCTTCACTGTCACAATAAACACAACTAGGGCACAGCTTCAGCCCCTGCCAGCTGCCAGGCTTCTGCCGCCCTTGTAGGGTGGTGCCTTCAAAACACCCACAGCGGCAGTCCACATGCAAAGGACAGATAGAAAATTCTCAGGTTCCAGAGCAAGACACACCTTCCTTTGCTCCGGACCACTGCCAGGGTGAAGCTATATTGCTGACAGTTATGTTATTTTCTGTCTCAGATCAGTCCCTCTTAAAAAGCATTTCCTGTTATTGCAGCCCCTTTTATACTCACTATGAACATCTGCACATCCAGCTGCTACTTTATTTCCTCAATTCCAGGATCCTTAATATCAAGCTTTTTCTTTTTTTGAATAAAAAGCTATGCTTAAGGTATGAAACACCTATAATTACATTTCATGTATAGTCAGTTAATAATGACAGTTAATCACAGCCTTCTCAGAAGGAAGATGCTACCGAAGACCACAGCTGATTTACACCATTACAAAGACAGACACACACAGCCAGGCAGACAAACTGACTCTTAAGCACTGCTTCCTGCTTAACCTTTTAACTCTTTTTTATCACATCTCCCAAGTCAATGGCACGAAAAAGCTACAGGTATAAATACATTTGTGCCAAATCCAGACATGTTCATTTTTGCTAGCTACCAGTGATTTTCCACACAGGTTTACAAAGTTATATAAATAACAGCAATAACTGATGAATCCTCTGCTCCCGTCTCAGCACTGGGCAGCTGGAGGAGCCACCAGCAGGTAACAGCCACCACAGTGAATCCTGAGAGACCTCAAAACAAGGAAATTTACCACCAGGTGCCTGGCATTAGCTTGAACCATGCTGCTCTGCCTCCAGAGTCACAGAAGTTCCTAGATGTGCCCTCTGTTGCTCTTAATTATTTTTTCCAGAAAAAAATCAAGTGGAAAACACTAATACTGATGTGTTCCATCCTGAAACATTTCCAAGGATGCCAAGAGTCATGCTGATGCCACAGCAATTTGCTCAGCCAGGTAATGGCCACCCAGTCGAGCACAGGGCCCTGGAAGCATGGCCAAACCAGAGCTCCTTGAAGGTGCAGGGCAGACTGGCAACATAAGGGTTATAAATATTGAGCATTCAATTGCTAGTTTGCTTCTTGCCCTTTGATAACCAGAAACTAAATTGCTTTTCTGTTGCATAAAGTATCTTTCAAATTCAATTGCTTATCTCCTCATTCATTCAAGAAAGAGAGACTTCAAATTTACAGGAATAAGAGCCCACAATACAAATATACTATATTAAACATACAACAGACATCTGAAAAATAACCAAAACACACTCTATTGATTTTCACCTTCAATATCAAGGTATCCTCCAGCGGTCTCAGCTGGATCCAGGCTATAAGAATTTCCAATTATTTGAATTCCTATATATGCGATAAACATTTAGTTATCAACATCCACCATAAAACATATTTTCAGTTGTTATTAGGACACTATTACTATGTGGAATTGAATGCATTGCTACTGCAGTCCAAGCTGCCACTTCCCCACGCAGCATCTCCTGCCACCATGGTGGGCAGCCATCGCCGGGCAGGTTTGCCACCAGTGGGTCCAGGATAGAGCAAGGCAGAGATCCTGGCCAGTCTTCATGCCTGCTCAGCTGAATGAGACACCCACCTGCACACAGATGCTATGCTTTTAATGCGCTACTTGAATAGTGTTAATCACATTAATTACTATATGAGGATTTAGTTAGAGTCCTGAGGAATTCTGTGCCTACTTGGTGAAAGGCTACCTTGAAGTGAAAGCTTAAACATACTTCATGCTCCTCAGGTACCTACTGTACTGGCAAGAGGTCTTCTGCTTCTTAACTTCCAAGCTCTGGACTTAACTTCCAGCCACCTCCTGGGGCTGCCACGGGAGCCAGAGCAGCAGAGGGGCCCCAGGGCACAGGCACTCTGCTCCCGCTATACATTCCCTCTTAGTGGAAAAGGAAGAAGAGGGCAGATTTTTCTCCACAGGTGCCACAGGTATTAAAAATACTTCTGTCCAGAAATCCTGAGCTCTGTCACAAATAACCAGGAGTGAACATCAGGGTCTGTGTAAATCTGAAGAGCACACCCCAGCTCTCTAACGCAGGCACAGGCTCGAGCCAGCCACAGACCCTAGCAGCAGGTCCATGACATAGGCCTGTCCCGGGTTTCAGAGACAGGACCAGACCTTGTCAGGGTCTCTGTGTCCCCGTGGGCACAGAGGAGTCCTCAGAGAGCAGCCAGTAAGTGGTATATTGTTGTGGCCTTCGAGCATTTTGTGGGAGGCCGGCCACCCTGGGACAGGGAGCCGCTCTGTACACCTCAGGCGAGAGGCCTGGGTTACTGGCCTGTATAGCCCTCTGAAGAGGAGCAGCCATAATGATGTTGTGCAATTTTACAAAACCATCCAAATCACACTGTGCTCTGTTACAACAAGATCCCAAGGAATACAAGGTACGGTAGTCTCCCAGCCTGGATGCTGTTCAACAGCTCTTCCATGTGCTCTGCCCCAAGTTGCCTCAGCAGTAACCCTGTGGCTATCAACATTAACACATTGCTTTGGTGCCAGTTGATCCATCCCAGGACAGCACACAGCAGGCAAGTACTTCATTCATAAGAGAGAGTGGTGCAGCACTAAGAAAATGAAAAAGTGAAGCAAATTAATTTTTTTCCTTCTGAGGAGATAGGTAGGAGCATCACTCATTATGCATCTGACTTCAACATTACCAGCAGTGAGAATTATTAGTATGAGCTACTCTCCTTTGATCAGTCAGGACAGTCAGCCTAGATTTCACAAAACTGGATAAAATTTAACACAGAATTATGGTTCAGGGCATTATCACAGACTTCCATGACTCATCTGTGCACCGTGCCACTGTGGAGTCATACTGCAAAAACTACAACTACAGACATATTCAGTGATTTAAACAAACAAACAAACAAAAACCCAGCAAAAACCAACAAAACCCCAACATTATCTTAATTTTACCTTGTTTTCCTAGAATTCTCACAAACACTGGTCCAGATTTTTATGGACACACTGTAAAATGGAATAATCCATTCGTTTTTCATTGCATTTCATTGCATAGTATTTTTCATTGTATTGAAAAAAAAGAAATATATATATATATATATATGTTAATTCAAAAGTAAAGCACAATTCTCACAAAGAGCTTTTAATGACACTTCTGCTAAGTGACCCTTCCCAATGAAAGAACAGTCATCACATCCAAAAGCAAAATAAAAGCCTCTAATTTGTATATAAGCTCTCAGTCTACTGACCAACAAACCGAAGGTAACATGCTAAGTCCTCAAAAAAACTCCTGACACATTTCATCACTTCAACTTTCCCAACCTCACCATCCAAGGTACTATTAGCTGAATTCCTTTGCTCATGTGGCAAATCCTTAAGACTCTCTTCAAGCTTTTTAACGTTTGGGGTTTTTTTCCATATCAACTCAAGTATTACTTACCTAATTGTTACTTCAGTGACCAAGTGAGGGAAACAAGCACCAGGGCAGGTGTCTGAAAAGGCCTATCCTACCTTTGCAACCTCAGGCCACAGACAAAGTTCCTTTTGCATAGAGGGCTCGCTCTGACATCCTTGCAAGGATTTTAGCAGGGTTGTCTTGGAAGTTAACAACTTCTGATATGACACAACAATCTTGTTTGAAAGTAGGTAAACTTTTAGGTTTACTCCATTTTCCATCGATTTTCTAATCAAGGCTTGGAACAGAACAGTTGAGAAGCAGACACTGAACAGATTCAAAAATGTAGCTGCAAAGCCCTGTCAGACTGTTCTCCCAGACAACTACAGCACATGAAGCAGTTCTCAAAGTCAGAGAAGTTTTGATATGTCACCTTAACAGATACTTCCAGGATGCTTTAGCCTATCTGGAGAAAGACTGACACTGCACTTTGTATCAGAGATCTTTACAGCTCATAATGACAGTATGTAGAAGAATCTAAAAGAGTGATTATAAAAGTAATGATATAACTTTAAATAGTTTTACAGCTGCATCTTTATAGTAAAAAAAATTAAGGTACACTGTCTTGCATTTGTAAATTAGCTAATTCAAACCCTCAAAGTAGCTTCTAAGAGGTGTCATTATGGAGAAGTCACAAATTTCTGCAGGTTCATTTTTTCTTTTTAGAATGGAAGATAAGCCTTTGAATTTGTAGCATCTTTATTATTTCTCAAGCTGAACTAAGAGTAGAAAACTTTTATTATATATTTATTTTTAAAGTTGTAGAAGGAGTTTGATTACTTTGTACGCCAACTTACACCCAAAAAGAGTTTAGAAAACAAGATCGTAATGTACTGGTAAATAGGGCAGTTTGAAGACTATCTTTCTAACAACAGTAGAAAGAACCGTATTTTATTACATTCCCATGACACTGCCAAGCAGTGGCAACAATAATCCTTCAACATATTGTATAACGAAAAAAGCACTACAACTTTAAAAAAAAAATTACAATTTACTGTAGTTTTCCTTTAGAGTACCATAAAATACAACCACATTCACATGACAGCATGTGTGTGTATATGTGTCTCTTAATAAAGCTTCTCTGAAGGGCAATACAGCATGTACCATGGAAACAGGGGTTGCCATGGAAAGAATGCTTTTTAGTGGATAGCAAAAGAAATAAGGGCTTGACAAAAAAAAAAAAAAAAAAAAAGAAAAAAACATCATCAGTGTAACCATTGACATCAGCAGAGTTATTCTATAGAAAAACAAATGAACAATCAGACCCAATACATGCACAGCAGAGAATTTTTAGCATTGGGGCTGTAGTGATCTATATAGCCCTGTATTTCAGAGCAGCTCACCAGTTATCCCTCACACCCCACAGCTCTGCAGCCAGCCTCCCACAGGCGTGCTCGTGACATGTGTCCTTCAAAACACTGCAGGGACCAGAACCACAGCGAGCTGCAGGAGAGCCGACTCACAAAGTCGTTGTTCCTCACTTGCTCAGTCCTCATGCAGAAAGTGCCAGAATCTTCTACCTGCCAGATCTTTTATTTGCTTAAGTATGAAATGCTTTCTGTTAAAATGTACATGGCATTAAAACGAATGAAAAGCATGAATCAAATTAACTTAAAGCATATTGGTTTCCAGACATGCTTAAAATGAAGCCCAAATTGATGTCTTTCATCTACCTTATTCATTAAAATGGCATTCTTGATGTTCTCATGTTACAGTAATCTCCAAAGCACTGGACAAACAAGTACATTTGTTTATCTTTATCACTCTTTCCTTAGTAAAGAACAGGGTTTTATTAAAGAGATCAATCACCTGTGTACAGTTTAATAGCCTGAGCTGTGCATGTAAGACAGAACTTGCTTCAATAGCCCACAACTCCCAAAGTATAGAGGGACATGTAAAACCATTTGTTGCTTTAATAAAACAAAAATTTTCTCAGAGCTAGCAAGTACCCTATTAGAATTACTAATTTGAGACAGAAAAGCAGTGCTTAAAAGAAACCAATTCTAATAAAAGGAGCAGAATCAATCCTGTTTGCTTACCTCCATGAGAGCCCTATGCTTCTAACCAGAGACACAAAAACACTTTACATGCTTAATGCACTGCCTTTCTCTTATTGAATCACACTTATTGTGGAAGCAGTCTTTTGAGGCTTCTGGCTGTGTTGGAGTAATTGGAAGATTGCTGCTTCTAATGAATGGTCTCCTTATAATGCAGGCCAAAGTGTTAAAAACTTAATGTCAGAGGCAAAATGTACAAAGGAAAGCTTTTTGGAAATGCTGATGAACAATCTGAAATACACTGTTTTACTAAAAGATTATATTTGACTAGACTACTACTATATAACGAAGCTGTATCAGCAGAGGAAATAATGCTATGTACTAACACTCTTCGGTTGCCACAAACTGCAACAACCATTTCTTTTACAATGAAAGGCTGAAAAAAAAAAAAAAAAAGTAACATTAATTAAGATTACACCTTTGAAGACTTTTCACTTCTTCACAATCAAAGAGTTGATAAACAGCTCAGCCCCAAATTTGTCTTTCTACCTAGGTTACAGTGAAGAACAGAAAATACCTCATTAGATGAAAACTTGTTCATTGACTGTGAAGCTTTTGAGAGTTTAATTAATTTTTGAACTATTTAGCTTTATAACAAAATTATCTGTTTAATTTGGGGGAAAAAAACCCTCCCTTTAACTGCCTACTTTGATTAAGTAGTGGTTTTAGCAAATGGACACGGTATGAAAAGCAACTGCCGGCAGCTAGAGCATGGAAGATAAAAGTTACTGAAATAACATTTTAGACAAAAATAAGCCAACTATAGGTAGCAGCAACTAAAAAGTCACTATGGTGATCAGGAAATGCTTCACAGATTTTGAAAGCAAAGTCAAAAAAGGAAAATAGAACCAATCCTTCATCTCCTATCAGCTGTTCCTGTTGCCAGTGATTATGGCAATATTTCACAGAGAACATATGGCAATGTTTATAGCCATCAGGCAGTATTTCACAGAAGCTGCGACACCATGTGTCCACCAACTAGCCTTTCTGATTGCAATTAATTAGAGAAGAAGCAGGAGGCACTTTTTAAATAACATTAAGTCTCAGAGATTCCTGAAGTTCCGTGGCCCGTGTACAAGACTAAGTGACAGGAAAGTCTATTAAAATTGTAACAAGCCTAGTACAGAGTCTGTCCTTGAGGAACAAGCCCTAATAAAAAAAATACACTCTTTAAAGAGCATAAGAAAGAGCAGAGTATAATAAGCTATTCAGAGTGGTACCCTGGAAGCCTGCAACAATAAGGAAATATTTGAAGACTTTTAACGGACCATTTCATGAAACAGATTCTGCAAAAAAGCTGCCACAGTGAAAGCTATAGCAGTTGTTTTATAGTTGTCAGACCCAAGAGGATATGTATCAAAATTACATGGGGATCTATTAAGGAGCCGAGACTTATGAAATACACTGTGGTAGTCATTTCATGATTCCTATTTTAATAAAAGCAAGCAAGAGAGGAAAATTAAGGATAATAAACTACCTAATAGGTTTTCATATAGACATGGAAAACTAAACCTTCCCAGCCAGCCCCTGTGGTTGAATCTGGCATTTTCAAGCAGTGCCACTCAGGGATGAAGCAGTGGCAGGGGTGGACAGCACAGCCTCTTGCCACAGCATCTTCAGCAGTACTGCAGAGAGCACTGCAATGATTCCCATAGAAAAAACCTTTCCCTCACAGAGGCATTTTCTCAACTCAGTCCAATCTGACCCCCTGAGAACGAGCCAGGGGAATCACACAAGCTCAAAAATCATACCAAAACTGATGCAATAGGTGAGGTATCAGTCAAACTGATGCTAAAAAGTTCAGCATCACAATCCTGATTGGCTCATAGCATCCTCTACTCCTTGCTGTACATCTTTGCCCCACACAACCTGCTTCCCTGCTGCTCCTTGTCTCGAGTTGGGATATTCCCTGGAGACATGAAATAAGAGAGCAAGATAGGGGGAAAACTTGTCCAGCTGTAGTCTTAGCTCCTTTCTGCCAATTCTGAGCTCTAATCATATAATTGAGTTCACCTTGCAGTTCTTCCCACAGCTGGGCTACACACATACCTTTCTCTCCAGACTCTCATTCTTAAAACTTCTAGAAACTCAACACCTTTGAGATCTCTCTCCAACTGCCAAATTTTGCTAAGTTGGCCAGCAACCTCACAAGTTATTAAGACACACTAACTGCAGTCATACAAGACTCGTTTCTTTAAGAAAGAAGGCTTTTAAACTCATCTACCATTATAATGTTATTTTAGCATTTCCTTCATTTCACCAAACTTCTAACCTCTAATTTTTATTACAGAATTCTCATCTTGAGACTTTTTGAGACACAGAAAATGCAAATGTTCTTGGTAATAATGGAAGCACTGATAGTCTTAAGAGCAAAATTCCACATTACACCCATGGTAGATTCCAAAAGGTAATCTAATGGCCACAATGCACCTGCTTAATTGTGATAAAATAACATAGGGTCTGTTCTCACAGATGTGACATGACAGAAAATACAAACCATGTTTAAAAGTATGTCAGATTGCTGTGATGGGTAAAAATCTTGCCGTCAGCACTGGGCAGACTATTTAAAAACTCCAGATGTAGCCCTGACACCAATCAGCATCTAAAAATGAGCCACCATTCCACCCACCACTACACTTGTGTGATGACAATAGGGTAACTTTATAAATAAATAAATAAATACCAAAATAAAATGACAGCTGGCAACTTCACCATCCTTGTCTATACTTCCTTAGGAGCAGAGTTAATATTTTGAGCTGTGCATGCAGAATGCTTTCAAGGTTTGTACTCCATCAAAAAAGTTCCCAAACTGTAAGGCTGACAGCTGCCACCAACTTAACAGCTATACTAAAGTTCCTGGCACAACCTACAGTGGCTTCTCTAGAATTTAAGAGGATCTTCAATGCTGAAAGAAAATTGCAATATATTCCTTAATAAAGCACAATTCAATGAAAAATGAACAATAGAGTTCATAGAGAAACTCCTGTCCAATATGCTACCCACCAGCTGTGGTGCCATTGCTACAGCACCATCCTATTACTTGTTATTTTTAGGACAGTAGCACAATGGCCACTGATAATAAAGAGCTGTAGCAGGGATCACCCTCCCCAATTAAATCCCTACCTTCTCCCCTTTCAAAAGGCTCCCACAGGGCTGGGAGCTGGACCAAGAAGCACCCAATCCATGCCCCGGGGGACCATCAGAGGTGCCCACCCCTGCAGACACTCCCTTCCTTGCCAAAATTTAAGGGCACTACAAGGAGTAGCTTACACCCAGGGGCTGACCCGACACAGGGATCCCAGGTACCCCATCAGACGCAGCTTGAAGCTAAAGGAAACGTGTGCCATGATGGAGCCTGGGGAGCTTGAGGGCAGCAGGACAGGGGCCAGTGTATGGGCAGGGGCACTACTCTGCCTGAGCCCTTGCCCACATTGCCACAATCTTGGATATGATTCACTGCATAGAGCTATGGTGTTATTTAAAAAAAAACAAAAACACACCAAAAAAGCCTAAAATTATTAAGGATTTCAGGAGGAAGGAGACATCACACACAGAGATACTCTACCTCTCAGTGGCTGCTCCAGAAAGATAAGCAGATGAAAAGCAGAAGAGTAATTTGTACCTCCACTAGCTAAAGTAGTAAAACTATAATTTGTCTCAAAACCATCAGGATTTAACAGTACAGCATCGTTATCCTTGTAACACTCATGTCAGCAGAAACAGCCACAGCAATATATAGGATATCTGTGGAAAAGACAGAATTTGAGCAGAGCTCATGTGAATTTCAGCACAGTGCACTAGACAGCCTCCTCATGCCAGAGACCCATCCTTAATAACAGACACACACAACACTTTCACTCAGGAATTTTTTCTATTTAAATCTACACTTCTCTCTGAAAAATAAAAAAAATCTAAACACTGAGGTGTACAAGCTAGCATTCCTCTAGTGAGGAATTATTGATTCCAGTCCATCACCTGATATGCTGTCAGCCCACTAAGTGATCAGGTAACTAGATGAGAACAAAATGAAAAAACAACATGGTTCAGGTAATCACACCTCATACCTCCCTACAACACTGACACTGCCCCAAGAAGCTAATGGAGCATCTGATGATCAGTGCCAGTACACGTGGCCCATCCACACTGTGTTGGAGAGCCTGGGCTCTGTCACTAATTCACATTGCATAAATGAAAAATAATTAAGAGATATAAAGGGTCATTTTAATGAATAAACATTAGAGCTCTGTAAAACACAGACACTCTACAAAGCATTCACTGATCACTTCAGAATTTATTTGTACCAAGTACCACAGCACCAAGACAATTTAATTTTCTTTTAGGCTAATGCAGGAACTAGAGTTAATGCCGGGTTAAAATAAACATTTTCCTGATTACACAGCAAAGCCATGAAAAACTGAATTTGATATGCCCTTCCTACACACACCTTGAAAGAGTCAAGTTCCAAATGAACAACTCTGAATTTTCAGTTATTGTTTAATAATGCAAATTACGCTTAAATAGTTCACGCCATTCTTGCCCAGCTCTTCTACTAGTTGCAACTGGAAGAACACACATGATGGCTCTGAATCCACAGAGGACTGTATCTTCCATGTAGTTTGCTTAAAGATGTACCCAAGTATAATATGCTATTAACTGGCTTACCTTTAACAACAATAAATGGATAATATAAAATATATCTTGACAATTATTCCCTTTTTATGAATATTGAATTTGGCAATAGTCTAATTCCTTGAATAGGTTGTTTAGAAGAGAGTGCTATTATCAGATGTCACAGGCTGCGCTCTGTCATCTTTGCACATATCACACAGAGGGACTACTGAAGGCATTAGAAATCTTAGCCAGAGCCATCCTAAAAATGACACTCTTGAGATTCTTTGTGCTCAGAATAACGATTTTACCAAAAATAAATTCAATTTTTTAAAAATCTAATCTAGATTGAAAGCAGTTTTGCCTGTAAAAACCGTTACAGAAATCACAGTGCAAATATTTTTTTGGAAGAATTTTGAAATATTCTTTCTCAATTCTTACTTTGTTCTTTGGATGCTTTTCAATGATACATTAGTCCTAGCGTCACGTAGTGTGCTATTACTAAAAGCAATAGTATCTCCCAGGTCAATCTGTCTCTTGGTTGAGTTATGGTTTAGATGACATTGTTACATTAAATAAAAACAAAGAAATAATCCAGAGAATATAAATATAGTGGTTTTAAGCATGTGACTATAAGGGAAATAGTAACACAGAATACTGCTAGTACAAAACTACTCTAATTGATTAACATGCAAATAAGAAGCAAAATAAGAATCAGAATGAAATTTGCTATCTTTACTAATAAAGAATTTAAATTTTTTTTTTTTTCTAAGGAAACGGTCATTTAGACAGCATTTCTCAATTTTTTTCTCCCTTTATATTAGCTGCTTCAATTAAAACTATCTTAATGGATTCTTTTGTTCTAATCCTTTAGCCAAGACTGACACAGAATCAAGATCACCAGTTACTCCAGAAATCCAGCATTAAGAAAAAATGAAGGAAAAACCTACCATCCGATAGACAAAGAATCACTAAGAGCAAGGAATATGCATTCTAAATTATTCAGTTTAACTAAGTTTAAAAGCTTATCTGTATAATAATAGTTTGTATTATTAGATTAAATTTCTGTTCAGAGTCAAATATATCTTCATTATCTATTTCAAAGTTATCTTTTTCCTCAACTGACAACCAAAAATTACATTAGATTACAGTTCAGGACTTAAAAAACAACAACAACCATCCCAAAAAAATAAACACCAAAAGAGAACATCAACAATGGCCAAGGCAATCTCAAGCACAAATACAGGCTGGAGGATGAAGGGTTTGAGAGCAGCCCTACATAGGAGGACTTGGGGGTACTGGTGGATGAAAAACTGGATGTGAGCCATCAGTGTGCACTAATGCACACTGTATCCGGGGGCTGCATCAAGAGAAGTGTGGCCAGCAGGTCAAAGGAGGGGATTCTCCCCCTCTGCTCATCTCTCCTGAGACCCCACCTGGAGTCCTGTGTCCAGCTCTGGGGGCCCCAACATAAGGAGGACACGGAGCTGCTTGAGTGGATCCAGAGGAGGCCACAAAGAACCCTGCTAGCAGGGGACTGGAGCACCTCCCCTGTGAGGACAGGCTGAGTTGGGGGTGTTCAGCCTGGAGAAGAGAAGGCTCTGGGGAGACCTTATAGCGGCCTTCCAGTATCTACAGGGGCCCTACAGATGGGGATGGGCTCTTTATCAGGGAGTGTAGCGATGAGGGATAACAGTTTTAAACTGAAAGAGGGGAGATTTAGATTAGATATAAGGAATAAATTGTTTTCTGTGAGAGTGGTGAGACACTGGCACAGGTTGCCCAGAGAAGCTGTGGCTGCCCCCTCCCTGGGAGTGTTCAAGGCCAGGTTGGACGGGGCTTTGAGCAACCTGGGCTGGTGGAAGGTGTCCCTGCCCATGGCAGAGGGGTTGGAACTAGATGATCTTTAAGGTCCCTTCCAACCCAAACCATTCTATGATTGAGTTTCCAATAGAAACCTTTCTTCAAATGAAGATTTAAGACCATCATACACATTTTACAAAATAGTATTTGCTTGAACTTTGAAAATTGATAAATGGGACACTTGCAACCTTTGCTAAACTATCCTAAAAATAATAGTTTGTAAAGCATTTTGAGGACAGATCTTTCACAATTATATCCACATTGTGATGGGCAGACCAAAATGAAACTTCTGATTTTGGCAGTTTGGAGACCTGCAGCATCATGCTTGTTCTGTACCCAAGCAAAGTGCATGAGTAACTCTTAAGGCACTTCTGAAAGAGCATTGGGGTTGTGCCAGACTCCTGAGGTGTAAAACAAACAGGAAAGGCTTGGAGTAGAAGGGGAAGGTCTGTTTTATTTTTTTTTTTTTCCCCACTGTACATTATTTGAGGAAAAAACATGATCGCAACACTTGTCTTCATGCTGCATGCCCAGGGCCTTCAACCCTGAAATCCCCCACACCAAAGCTACACACCAAGGACCAGAAGCTGCATCCCGATAGTGGGTGCTCATTCTATTTGGGAGGAAGTAAGCAAGTACCGCTCACTGGATGAGATCTGTGGCTGACTTTTAGAGAAAAAGGGATGAGTTGAGTATATTTAACAGAAACATTAGAAGCATCCAACCTTGGGCAAAGCCTTTTCGTTTGACACTGGTGTTCAGATAATCTTCTCTTTTTTTGCTACTGTAAAATAAAATACAAGCTTGTGTCATGGTCATGATGCTAACAGAAAGGAAGAGTAAGTTCTTCGTTGGGATGTTTGGGCATACTGCATGACAAATTAGCCTAAACTGATCTAGTATTAGAACAGCACAGAATAATTTACACATGCTGTGCTTCCTGTGGGGTATTTTTTAATCTATTTCCCATAAGATCAAAATTCACAAGGCATCATTTGTGTTGGGAAGAACGCTAACAATTAGCTCATTTATACTTTGTTCACATTTGCTCCAACTGAAAATTACTGATGTTAGAATGATATTTGCAAGCTAATTTGTATTCACATTCTACACTTTGAAGGCAATGATAATTCTCCAGGAATGCAGAATTCTCCCTATCATTTTGTTCTGAGGAAATGCAACAATAAACTAGTAACTCTTAGCTTTTGATTATACTCCAACACAGTTGTAAGTCTGAAAAAGGGTGGGGGAAAAAAAACCAACAAATAGACACCCACAGGGAATCCATGTTTGTAGTCTACAGCAGTGCAAAAACTGAATCACTAATCCTTTCCAGCTGTCAAAGACCTTGAAAGCTCACCTAGATACATTTCTTTATTACCATAGGATTTATCTGTTCTGGATGTCAGACCTGCTTCATTGCCATGGACTTGTCTGACAATCGCTGTTGTGTGTCTGACCCCTATCACTGTCCTGGGCCAGCCCCATGCACTGTGTGAGGGTGCTGCAAGATGGGTCCCATTCCAGGGGTCCCCACCGTGCTCATCCTTGGCTCCTGGTTTGCCAGCCCTTATGGCTCAGGCAAGCCCATGCTGGCCCCAGCATGTATTACTTAGGGCTTTTGGGCTTATAGTGCAACCATACATTAACATTCTCAAGGACCAGAGGTTTAGTGTTCAACTCACACTTGCTGTTGGTGTCCTATCCTGATGGACTTTTTGGCTACTGGAAAAGTTTTACACCAATCTCAAATGACCACTGCATACACACTGCATAAATTTACCCACATTTCTTTTAATCTCGAGACAGTCTTCAGTGAGGAGCCAACATCCCAGGTCAGCACAGTATTATATGTCTGACAGGAGCTCCCACAGTCCTGTTCCTCAACACTAAAGACACAACCAGCCACAAACCCTGATTAGACCAAACAGTTGCTGATATGGGCAATATTATGCCATGCACCTTGTGCAGATGCATGGCAAGAGCTGCAGCATGGACAACGACACACACCATTCAGAAATGCTCCTGACTGAGGTTCAGCAGCAACAAATCATGAAAAACAGAGCAGCTGCTGCAGGGCTTGGCAAAGCATGGTCCCTGGACAGACAGGCAGCATAACCACTCATGCTGTGTACAGTACCAAGATCTTAACTTTTAGGTCTGCTCAAGTCTTGAGCTTTTTCTTTTTCTTTGTAAAAAAAGTAATTGTCATTGTTCTCAAACTGAAAGTTTGAGGTTTCTTGCAAACCTAAACCAGTTACCAGTTTAGATTACTGAGGGCTTATGAATCTGGCATCTTCCTTGAAGTTGCAAAAATGACAAGCTGAAAGCAGCACAGCACACAGGCAAAGGCAGAAATGCATATATGTTTTCTCCATTCCACTATATCATGGATTTATTTTGTGTCCATAGCCTCCCCAAAGATTGTAACAGCATTGCTGCTTCCTTCAGCACGTTTTCAAAATCCACTGATCTGAGCACACTGATTTTCAGATTATGCTTTGAGATCATCCTTCCTACCTTCTCATCTCTCCCTCTCATTGATTTATTGCATTAAACAGCCCGTAACTATTACCTCTTTCAGTAAAAATTGAAGCACAGTAATGATTAGGCATTTCATAATTTTCCTTGTCAAATATTATTTGTTGTCTTTCCCATTAGGCAGCAGAACTGAACTTTTTTATTTTAACCATTTTCTCATTTCCTATGTACTCACAAATATTTATCTTGTTCCCTTTTACACCTGTTACTAGCATCACCATTCTTAGTCATTCTTTAGTTAGTGCTCAGATATCCTTGCTCTTACCCTTTCTGGTAATTTTCACTCTTTCCAATATCCTAAAAATTTCTGCTCCTTCATACCTTTTCTTACTAGAACAAACAGTAGGAAACACTAAGAAATTACAGCCAGCTGTGTTGCTAGTGATCTGGCCTTTGGAAGCAAAGAGTCTGTCCCAGTTTTGAGAAACTTGCTTTCTCACTAACCGTAAGTTAGAGTCAGACCAAAGCCACCTCTAAAAATTGAAATTAGAATCTAAATTAGCCACAGTGCTCTGTAAGAGTCCCCTCCTGAACATGGCAGGGACTTGCTGCTGTCCTGACCTCCGGCCACAGAAGACCAGGAGCTCTTGTCCAGGCTGGTTCCTCATGCTGCCCACCCCAGGCAGCCTGGAGGGAACTGCTGGGAACTGCAGCGAGCAGGGGAACAGCTCAGGAGCTCTGAGCATGTCTTTACAACGGTACACAACAAGAGCAACTCATCCTACAGGAGCAAAGCACAACGGGAGCATGCATCATCCTGAGCCTGAAAAAGGAACTGCCTTTGCATCTTTAAAGCTCCCACTGCCACACTAGGCAATAAACTACAACCACATGGCTCTGCAGAAAGAGAAAATGCAGATTTTTGATCAAGGCTCATCAGAAGCCTACAAACAATCGCCCCTACAGCCTGCCTACTCTGTCCCTGCCTCCTGACTTGCTCTTAGGCCCAGAAGCTTCCAAACACTTCCCAATTTGCAGCAAGTTCTGCTCAGTCCTCACTGAATCCCTGGGAAAAGTCTCCGTTATCCACCAAGACCTCAGATGATCATCTTGGTGTCTCTTTAGGATTGCCTCTACTGTCCTCCTGCCCCACACTTGTCCCCATCCCACTCCACCCCTCCAGGAGATACTTCCAGCTCACCCCACCAGCTGGACTCAGGAAAGGACATCTCCTCCAGCAATATCCAAGAATTCCCCCATTTTCAGGGCTCCATCCAAAACCAAATGGACTACGTTTGTATGTGCATCAGAGCCTCAAAAAAAATCACTGACCCCAAAATCATGTGGAGTGACCAAGTTAGATAGAAACAACACTGAGGTCCCCAAACACCAGTCAGCAGGCACTTTCCTTTGGTCAGACCTTACTTTGAGTTTTCTCTGACCTCTTCAACCATTTTCCGCCTTGGCAGTTGGTTGATACATGGAAATGAGCAGGTTAACACTGCTCTTCTGAGATGAAATACAACAGGTTCTCAAAGCAAGTAAGTGAGAGGAAAATTTTAAAGGATAGCCACTCCTACAATGAATAGTAAATACAATGGTGATGGAGCAAATCGATCCAAACACAGCTGAATTTAAGGACAGAACACAGTATGAACATATATATCCTAACAGTTGTTTATTTCTTGGTCTTCTAGTTGAAAGCAGGCTCTTCTTTTTGAATTCATAATGTCATGTCAGATTGTCCTTCTTTTAGCCCATTTTTCACTTTGCATGTATTTGATAGTTTTGTTTTTAATAAAAGTGGAGGTGTTCTTGGCATTTCTGCTGCAACAGCAGGGCTTGAACTTAAGGTCAAATGAAAGGAACAGTGTGTTCAGTTACCATGACAACCATACCAGGCTAATATCAGGTACTAAGATACCAAGAATGAAGTGATAAAATCACTACATTAGTTTAATAAACAAGTTCCATTGTCATCATTTTACTATATATATGGTTCTTTGAAAAACTATGAAATTTCAGAATTTGCTCTGCTTGGCCTATTATTCATTATCTAACAAAAATGAAAAAGTATTTCCTTCCTCAAGAGCTTCAGAAACACTGGTATATTGAGAACTTGCTAAGGCTGCTATACATTTTAAAGCCATATCTAGGTACACCAAATTTTACAGACCCTAAAGCAAATCCTAATTTGACATTTAGCTTCAATTCCCATTTTATGTTTTCATACTCTGCCTCAAACCTTTTAATAAATGTATAATTAAATTTTAAATATAAGTCTTAAGTGTGTCAAACTACAAAATCAAGAGCATACCTTGAAAATACTTTGTACCAGGAGGACGAATGTGAACAAAAGCCCTTCTTGGCATGCATCCAAAAGCTGGTGCAGAGAGGTACTACTTGGGCACACCTCCAATATCCCTTACCTGACACCCCAGTCCAAAGCCAGATCCCAAGCCAGCAAGATCAAATACCCACAGAGCTTGTTGGAGCTGGCTCCAGCTACCCCTGCAGCTGGTGGAGGGGACAGAATCTGCCAGGCCAGCATGCAGAGTAACTCATGCCGTATGGTTTAGGCAAGCTCATTGAGAAGCCCCTGGAAGCCCAGGCAGATGCCAGCCAGCAAGAGCATGTTACATCCTCCATACTGAGGATATCCCACCCAGCTCTGCCTTCCCACCGATCTTCTGGGCAGCCTGGAATAAGACAGCCGGTGAGGGTGCCAGAGGCACAGGATCAGAGCACCATCCTGAATGAGTGACTCTATCAAAATTGCTAATATGACACAGATTTAAAATGTCAGTTTTGGCTAGCGATGACAGTAGTGGCTAAGAAATAATTAACACCGATAATTACAGATAATTCTGCAAATGAAAATGAATGGGGCCAAATGGTTCTGAGAATTCAAGATAACTCCAGAAAGTCAGGAAATCCACCAGCGTCTGAGCAATTTATTTGAGAAATAATTTGAAATTACTTTGCATAGTAATAGGATTCTGGAGCTATGTTGTTAACCATGCAGAACAGCCGCATTGATTGAGAGCTGCAGTAGAGAAAAATATAACTTTCTTCTACAACGGAGGATTGCGAGACACCTCTGTCCCCTCTTTAAGTAAATAAAAAAAAAAAGTCACCCCAACTCACCCACCACAAATCACCAGCACAGCATCACTGACAGACATAGTTCACCAGGCACCACCAAGAGGCACTGCTTGGTTTTGGTTTCGTTAGCCAAACCAAAGCAGCAAAACCGATCAAAATTTCTGTAGTACATGCTTGATTTCCTTGTGTGTCCCTCAGACACATTTATATCAAGTCACATCATCACTGAAAAAAAAAAAATCTTTTCAGTATGTGAGATAATATTTAGAAATTAATAATTTACTAATAATAATTTTAATAAATATATCCAGCTAATATTTACCTTCCACATAAAGTCAGACCAAAAATGAATTGCTGAGTTACAGAAACATGTTCATAAACCGTTACCAAAGCGCTGCTGAAACACTTCCAGCTCACACATTCATCTGCTTCTCAGAACATGCCGTTTTGTATCGATTTTATGCAATTGTGTCAGCCTGACATTGGTGAAGTAAACACTACACAGGAGTAGCCTATGGTCTTCCAATCACATATCTATACACAGCCTCAAGTACTGTAAGGATTATAGCTGTAACTGCCAGTTTTTTGCTAAAAAAAAAAAAAAAAGAATAAAAATCTCAGGGCAGAAGGACAAGCTGACCTAATCGGTGGGTTGTTTGAATAGGTTTTACAGTGGGGGCACAGCTAATCCTTGGCTGACAGTCCAGCCTGGAGATTTTTTTTTTTTTATCCGTGATTAATGGACTTGACATCCATGTTCCCACAGCTTCTGCTAAACATGCAGTTCAGACCTTATTGTTAAATACCACCGAGATCACAGAAAACTAAACTCTTATGACAGTAGAAAGACTGTGCCAGAGGGCAGACTTTTCCGAGACAAGTATTGGATTACACCAGAAATATAACACAGAATAATAGGGCACTACAAGAAGGTTCACGATCTTGGGCCCCTGAATACCTTGCATCCTTAAAACTAGACTGACCTTTCTGAATGGAAAAATAGATTGTGTGAGTTGAGATCTAACAAGGTAACATGTTATCCAAAATCATACTGGGAGATCGCACACACATACAAAGTGTTTATCCTATTTAAGTCAGAGGCACGTGCAATCAGCTTGACCTTTCATTTTGTATTTACTCACTAATCAAAACCTTAAAGCAATCTGAATGAAGCATTGAAGCACTGGTGGAGGTCTCTCTCCTCCAGAACTTGCAGGTTTGGATGTCAGCCAAGACACAAGATTTGGAAATAAATTTTAAATCCTTAAAGTCTGAAGATGCTTGGATCCAATTAACATCAGTAGAACCACATGTTCACAGACAGAAAAGAACAAAACCTCCAGACAGATAACCTTTTTTCCTAACTACTCTGAGGTACAACATTTAATTTTCTATTTTCTGTGCTACCTACACACAGAATGTTCTGGCTACTCCATATAATTATTTTCTAGCCTCTCAGCTTCTATAAAAAGTGTTGATGAATACTTCCTAATTTCTGTTTTTTTCTGTAAATTTTGCACAGAAGCCAACAGGAAAAAAAAAAAAAAAACCCACAAACAAAAAAAACCACAACCCACACACCACAACCAACCACCATGTCAGTCTGAAATAGAAGAGCAATGTCAGTTCATAAGGGACGTTGTTTAAACAGTTAGCTCTGTCTGAACGATCCTTGTTTTAGACCAGGAAGTATTTTAAACTTTAATTACTGCATTCTGCAAGACTGTGGCAGATTTATCTTTTTCTTATGGGCATCTTGCCAAGATGAAGCATGAGTTCTTTTAAGACGACCACACTTAATTAGTGCTTTAGTTAACTTTATGGTGCTTGCATGATTCAATAGACTGCTACTGACTCTGACAAGTACACATGCATTTTCATAATTTGTCATTATATCTATGTATCCCTATAGATTTTATTTCTCAATGTAAAGCTCAGAGAATAGGAAACCCAAATTTCCAAACTTGACCAAAAAAAAAAAATTACTCTGAATGTTCCTTACTATATCAATATTCACTGCTTGATTGCTGCTTCAGTATGTTATTACAGAATTCAGATATGTATTTACAGCAACAGCTCCATATGGGAAGAGAAGTAATAGATACGGAAGAGCTGAACTCAATAAGGATAAAAACATAAACACATTACCCATTTTGACACCAACCCTAAGCAAAGTATTTCTCCTAGAGCTGCTATCCAGCACTGGCCTGTTGCATGCTGCTTGTGCTGAGAGAAAACCTAAGGCCTGCATTTCATTGCTGCAGCTGTTTTACCATGAGCACAGACACTGCTCTGCTTTCTGAGCACAGAATGCATCAGAGTCCGTTTCTTTCCTTATTGTTCTGAGCCTCTTCCAAGCCAACTTTCTACCACCAGCCCCTCTCTTGCTCTTTTCTAGACACTCAATGAGAGCTGTTCTACATATTTCTAGTCCCTCTTCCTCTCAGTTATCAAACACAGCCGTGTTCTGCCTTCCCATGCTTGTGTTCAGCCCAGTGAAACCTGACACTACACAGCTCAACAGCTGGGCAGCCTTTTGGGTGCTTCACCTGAGGATTCCGCAAAATAGCAGAATTGTCTTTTACACTTACACACTATGCAAGATAGTTATCTTCGCCATCACACCCACCACCTTCAGTTTGGTTTAACTCCAATGTTAACTGTATAAAACGTGTTTCAGCTCTGCCATCAGCTCGAGTCTAAAATAACATCAACCCTATGAGAAATCCCAAACCAAATTTTCAGATGTCAAATAATACAGGTGTAAATATATACAAATATATATTTGTATAGCCTTTCCTTTGTCAGGACATTTTCACATCTCTTATCCAAAGTGAATTTCTTCCCACCATCTCTCCTCTTGCTCATTCCTCTTTGGCAATTCTGTAACATTGGTAGCTCTCAAGGAACGCCCATTGTTTTAGTGAAATCTGCTATAGGTGACCTTCTATTTCACTCTGTTATAATGGTTCACTCACTGTAGTGAGGCTGGAGCCTCAGCTTTTGCAGTCACCCACAGTCCACCTTATTTACCCCCACAGTGCATTCCTTGCCATATACATTGAGCTTAGTCCCTACAGCCAGCTGTACTTCACACCCATTCCTTCCCCAGCAAACGTTCCCTTGAGCTACTGCTTTGTGTTTCTTCAGAAGCAAAAGTCCCAGCTCTTACCAGACACCACCGTGGGTTTCTGCTCTTCCTCTCATTTTTTACACCTGCTTAGATAACTTGCTGCAAACCAAATCTGTCTGCCACTTGTTCAAGTCACTGAAGACTCAAGGACTGCCCCTCAGGTGAATTTATAGCATGGCTTTCATAGACAGTGAAATCAGAACCAGAAATCTCATGCTTTACTGTCACCCTTCTAGGCACCTTAAAATCCCAGACACCTAATGTGGCAACAGGCACATGCTCCTTGCTAGCATCATTCAGGCTATGGGAGAAAACAGCAACAGTACTTGGTACCCACTGACGCCTCTGCATGGATAAAAGGAATTGTAGCAATTCAAAGAGAACAAACTATATATGGGTCATTCAGGCTATGCCTTGGTCTCGGGTTGTATTGCCCAACAACACAGGAATCATAGCCCAGTACACTAAAGTTGAATGATGTTTTGTACCAGAACAGCATGACCTAGCCAAGCTTCACAGTGAACAGAAGAGTACCAAAGTTTATCACAGCCCTTATAGGACCTTTGCGCCCTATGTAAAAGGACGTAAGCAGAGAGGATGCTGGCAGGGCTGGGTTTTCAGAGTATTTCCTCCTTCCAGTTCTTGTCTAAGTTTGAATTTCTCAAGAGCTCCCCTGTTCCAGGCGGTATGGCCCACTAGCTGTAGCTGTGCTAACTTTGGTGGAGAACAGGACACAACACAGAATTATGAAATTTTTACAGCCTCATCCAGGTGCCAGGAGAGGGCATGGACAGCAGCCCTGCGAGGAGGGAACAGCCATAGATGCTACTAAGAAGTGATGTCAACTATTTACTATTTACTTCTAACTATTTACTTCTGCTCTTCTTCCTCCACTCCCTGATTAACTGCTCCTTTCCCTGCTCCGTCCCAGGGGTCAGTTTTCAGGAAGGAGGAGCAGCTGCCCATCACTGTACCCTCAACGCTCCCAGGAAGAAAGCTTTGTCATGCTTACCAATCCATCCCCATGAGCTCCTGGAGACAAGAGGACCCTGTGCTCTGTGAAGTTCACTAAGAAACCAAGCAGTGTCAGAGGGCTGCATCTATGACCAAGTGTAAGCTATATTTTGTGACATTGGGTCATTCTTCCTTTTTATTTTTCTCTCTTCTACTTCTGCTATTGCCTTGGCCTTTGATATCTTGGTGAAATGAGCATGGCATCTTACACATTTCTGTAAAAATAAAATAAAATTTATTTAAAATTAAAAAAAAAAGTATCACTGATTTCGCCTGCCTTCCTCTAAACAGAGACGATACATTGTTCATGACAACAAGCCAGGCAGCAGCACCCTGCCATCAGGGATCAAGTTCTGGCTAACAGTACACATAACATTCAACACGTAACATCTCCACTGTAAATTTACTGTCTTAAGCAAATAATTTTCATTTTTTAAACTCGTTTTTGGTAAAAGTAAACAATCCAACAAAATACCTGACAACATTTTTTACAGAAGGACTGATCTGTAACCTCTGTAGCCCACATCTTTTTATCCAGGAGACTGTTCCAGCTACTGAAAAAGCAGAGTCAGGATACAAGAAGGATGCTGTATTAAAAACGCAGAAGGCATGGATCATCTGGAAAAAACAGTCTTGCTTTAGCACTACCTATCACCTCTTGGGCCACATTTGGGCTGCAAAACACTCACAGCACCATGCCACAGCAATGCCTCTACCCACCTGAGCCCGGGGGCAGCAGGGAGGCCACCCCGCGTTGGCCTGGCCACCACTCCATGCCATCCCTCAGCTGCATCTCCTGCACCCCTCCAGCCTCTCCCCTGACTGTGCCTGACAGGGAAGATGACTGATTAAAGTGACAGACAGTTTCAGTTGAGAGAGGAGCTTGTTTTAGCACAGGCCTGTCTACTTAGGTAAATCTCGGGTTTTATCAGCTCTGTGCAACTGACTCATTTAGACCCAATCAGCAACAGTCCATCTCCTTGCAGCCCCTTGTCAGTGACAGCCCTCAGGTGCCTAAGCATGCCAGGCTTGATACAAGTCAAACCCTGCTGCAAACAGAGATTAACCTGCAAAATCATACAGGGCTCTTTTTAAGTGTATTTTAGCCAGGCACAAGACTCCATCAGAGTCTTGATAAACTTTCTTTAGCTTCTCCATGTCCCTCATCTCATTTGCATTCACTCTAAAGGCTGAATAAAAATAACCAATGACCGAGTCAGTCTGACTATGTGCAGGAACCACGTGAGCATAAAGATTTCTAAATAGTCTTTGTATAACTGAGTAGTTTGTCAGAAAACACTGAAATGGCTTTCAGAAATCTGCATAGCCATGTAGAAGATGAAATATTATAGATTTAATATTAAAATATTTGATTAAATTAATATTAATTCACCATTAAATTTTAAAGTTTCATATTGCATAAGAAAATAGTGAAACCACCAATTGGGATTTAATGCATGAAACCAATTATACAACATCATTAAGCAATGCCTCAAAAAGAAGTTTGAAAAGTTTTCAGTGATAAAGATGAATTAAGTGAATTCTGTTTATAAACAGCACTGTTTGTGCAAGTTCTCAATGTAAAGGAGATTTGTCCTCACTCACAGATGTTTCATGTATGTTACTAGAACATTAACACACTAGTCTTCAGTTCTTTAATATACACATGGGGTCCCATCTTTTTTTTCCCCTCATCTCATTTCTCTTCATATAAATTTTGTGATATCAAACCTGTTCATTAAGTTTTGATTAGTTTCCGTTAGCCAAAGAAAAAATAAAATACACCAACAGAGGAGAATAAGCCTTCTGCATTCTTTCTGTGATTATTGGATAAAGCTCTCAGAGAAGCTGACTTACTGACAGCTGAAGACAAAAGCTTTGATTGCACTCAATTATCTTCTGACAAAGCAATGGGGAGAATAGCAGTTTTTTTCAAGTGGGTCTATTCACTTTTTGCTACTACTTACAAGCCAGAAAGTTAACTTCTTGAGGATCCAATTTTCCTTTCCATAAGTACACCTGTATTTCTTCTATCAGTGTTATTTTTAAGAGTTCATTTTGATAACATCAGGTTCATTTAAAGCATAAGCAACAGATTTTGTTCAGTTATTCTATCTTCTTTATATGTTTTTATAAGACACTCCTCTCTTTTTGTCCCTTCTCAGGTATTCATAGTGTCCAACAAACCGCAGTCAGAACATGATAGTCAGTTCACTTCAAATATGAGCTACCAGTCTGTAATTTACAATGCAGAATATCTTCCACTGTAGTACAGCATATCCAGACTTAAATTAATTTTTCAACAACATTAAAATCTTGTTTGCCTAACCAACAACACTGGACTAAAATGATGCATGGGGTTTCATAATTAGATAAAGCCATTGTTTGGAGTCAGACAGTGCCCATTTACAGTTCAATAAACAGCTTGTCACAGTTGCTTGGTCAGAGCAGACCTGGATGTCAATGAAAGCAGTTAGCACCAAGGTAGCGAAATAAATTGGTCTCCTGGGTAAATAAATTGAGCAGCAATGTGAATATGCCTCATCAGTAAAGACCGTAATTTATAAAGGCTTTGTAAATAGTGTTTTATATACACTGACATTTAAGGAAATGACTTTCTCTTATGGTTTGTTTTTTTTTAAAAAAAAGTTTAACAATGGTCTTTGGTTCATAAGTTTTATACACATTAGCGTAGACAGTATAAAATAATGCCAACACTTACAGCAAAATAGTATTTTGAATATCTTTCTCAATAAATAAGTACAAATAATTATACCGGATTATGGTGCATTTACATTTCCCAGGTTGTTTTTGCCATTTGTAAGTACCCAAGAGAATCAGGCAGAAGCATACATAATGCTAACATGCTTCTAGCCAAGATGTAGTACAATGTCTCAGCTCTACTAGCACCATCAGTATGCATCCACCAGTGAAACCTAGCTTGTGTGCACACAACACTATGGAAAATTTTAGTTTTAAGACAAATTTTAAATTTTGAGTGTGATACTACTTTACCCTTAACTCTTCAAATGTTTAAATTTATTTAGAATTTTGCTTGTGAATCATCTCAAGAAAGCCATTAGTCTCATGCAAGACCAAGAATTTATATAATCAGTGCTTTTTACTTTTTACTTGAGTGGAACCAGCTAAATGGCTAAGACTACAAATGACGCTGAACAGTTTGCAGACTAAAAGCTGCTCAAAGAAAATTTCAGGCTTGATGAACATCTACTGTCTTTTAAGAAAAACTGAAGTGGTAAAAAAAAATAAATCTTTATTTTAAGAAATTTGTATCCATATGGGCATATATACATATACACATACACCCCATAAACTGCAGCTGCTCAAAATCATGAAAATCCAAGTACAAAGGTTCCTATTAATACTGCGTTCATTTGCAAAAATCATCATTATTTCTGGCCTGTGTCTAGACTGATGAAAAATTGATGGATTGCATTTTCTGGAACACTTCCCAAACCAAAGGACATGAACAATGTTATTATTTCCATGGAAATAGTTTGCTTGGCTCTAAATTAAATTTCCATTTTAGCACATTAATCCATGTACATCTATAAAAAGAGGGGGTGGGCGGGTGGAGAACAATAACATTAGTAAAATTATACATAATTCTGGAAAGAATTAGAGAAACACAGTCTGTCTTGCTATTTCCTTTATTGTTCATAATATGTCTCCCTTTGACATTTCTAAAAAGGATGGAAGAAATATCTATTAGGTTTCAAGTCCAAAGCAATTAATCATGTGGAAACTATTGAAATATTTTTAAAGTTACCTCTTCAACATGCATAACATGTTTGTTCCTAAAATATCATTATATTTCAATGCTATTTATAAATGACTTATTGAACCAAAAGGCATATTACTTTCAACTCTCAGTGTATATTCCAATGCTTCTGAACTCAGTACACATTATTAACGTACCACTGTGTTTTTCTGTTCTTTCCAAGAGAAACATAAACCACTCCCCATTTGTACAAACTGCAATACTTCTATTCACCAGCCCAAAGAAACTATTAGTTAATTTGCTTCTGCTTCTTCAGAGTTAAGTCTAACATTCTCTATTTTTTCCCCAAAAATATCATATTGTTGGATTTTTATTCTAATTCATCCCCTTCTAGGGTCAAACATCAAGTTCATTTTACTTTAGAACAGCTAGTTCTATTTTTCTTTCCAAAGCTAATCTCAGAAACCAACTCAGGTCCAACTAATTACAAGCGGGTTTATTAGAACAGAATAGATATGGGTAATTTCAATAGAAATCTCTGCAGGAAGGGAAGAACTGCACATTACCGTGGAATACAGACGACAAGATCATTACAAGCTCCCTGTGCCTCCCTTAGCACCTCAGTACTGTTCTCCTTCAATTTCTGTGTCCTTTTTATATTCAAAGACAAACGTCATAGTTTCAGTTCCCCTCTCACTTTCTGTCCCTACTATTTTAGAAAATTAATTCTTTACTGTATCTGAAGGCTGGCTTTAATGACCCTGATACATACTGCCCAAGACAACTTTGATTGGTTCATCTGTATTTCTTCACAGCCCTTGATCTGACATAATCATTTCAGAGCAACATGACTTTACCTGCTCAGAGGAATATCTCTATTAAATTGTTGCTCCTTTTTTTCATGTAAATGCCTAATAAATTACCTTTACAAGAATTCCGTAGATCATTTTTCTAGCTGTCAACCCACTTTGTTGTGCTGGAACACAAAAGTAGAAATTCCCTACACAGAAACTACATAAAGTTTGAAAACTCGGGGCAAAACTGTAAGTCATTTTTCCAGACATAGTCATTCCTACTTTTTTTTTTTTTTTTTTTCTCAAATACGCACAACTCGCTAGCATCATGCCATGTCTACCCAATACAAAGGAAACACCCTCCAGGAGGGAAACAAGGTACAGTTCAGGTAACAGCACAAAGTCAATACTTGGAGGAATTTGTGAGTATGCAGCCTCTTCTGAAAATGGTCTTCTATTTAAGTGCATAATCAAGACTTTGACACTCAATCATAGATATAGTTCTAGTATGCTTGTTTCAGTGAGTTAATAAAAGAACCCCAACATTGTTGCCACTACAAAAAGAAATTGTAACTCAACTCTATAAAACTCAAACATCCTCAGCCTAAAATTACCAAATACCATAGTCAAATAAAGATATGAAGAACAACTGAACCTAGAAGAGCTCAAGTAAAGGTCAATCACTTTGTTGCTCTTTTTCCAAGTTGAACAATAATTCCATGCAGCTGTTGAAGTTCTTTTCCAAATTTTAATCGCTTTACAATGGAGGATTTGCCATGAAGTAACCTCATTTTTAGTTTTAAGTTCTCACCTCAGGGAGATAAGTAATATCATACCACCAAAAACAACCCCCCACCTTTTCCCAAATGAATACCACACCTGTTCTCTTCCTTCAATCATTCCACCCCCTCTGGCTTAAAAAAAAAAAAAAAAAAAAAAATCAGACTTCTGTCTTCAGTATTCCCTGAAAGACCTATCTTTCTCACAGTTGAAAACCACTTTAAACTGAAATTACGTTATTAGCATTACTGTACATATGAAAAAGTATGCAAATTGTAACAAAATACAGTATTGTAATGTGTGAGTATGGAAGTCCTAAAACATGGCACTGACCACGTTAATGATGGAATCTCCTCCCCCTACTAAAATCATGTTCCTTCATGTTCCCTTAACATAGTTTCATTTTAACAAATAAAGGAAAACCCTTTTTCTTCTTGATTCAGGCTGGTTTTCCTTCAGGTAGATGAACACTGAAATGGAGAGAACTTGTCAATGTCATACACTGCCAGAACGAAGTCACTATGCCTCTTATCACAGAGCAGAACCAAGAAATACATCAATAAATAAAGATGTATTATTCCAGACTGTCATTTTGGTTATTAGGCTAATGTATTCCAAAAGCAGGGGAGGAAGAATAGAGTGCTCTTCCAGTAAGTATGTGGTTCTGCAGGTATTAACTGGAGAGAAATGCTGTAGCATAGCTCAAATTTGCAGGAGCCTGCAGCAAGGTTGCATTCACAATAAGGTCAGTAAAAAATGGCAAACACATTAGCAAGTAAGCTACTCCCATAAGTGTATAACACTTTTTCCATCAATATTTTGTGGGAATTTAAACCACAATTATTTTATTATTTTATAAATCTAGGTTAGCATGTGTATAATGACATGTCAGTTCATGCACAGTGTCAATATAAAATGCCAGTTTTGAATTCAATCAGGCATGTGATTAAAATGAAAAGTTCTGACTGACATTTCCAAGGCATATTAGTTCTTCCATAAGTAACTCAGACCCCAGAGTAACCCATGAATAGAGTGAAGCACGTCCACTTCAGTGTCCAGCAGTCCTCCCACATGGGGTATGAAGCAGTAAGCTATTTCCCTGTAGACCATGGATTTAGTCTCATACCATTCTGTTCTTTTCAGCACAGAGGTACACAACACCATAGGAGGTATGGACCATCACCAGCGGAAAGGTCCAGCAATACTTTTGGCTGTGAAGCTCATAGCAGCCAATCACAACTGTAGGGTAACAGCTTTACCAAGCTGGCCTAAGTAGCCTAAAGCTTTAGCAACATGTGGAAAAAGTAACCTGTAAATGATCTGATAAAAAAATAGCAATAAAATTATCTGATTTGTAAGCTAGTGGTTGAATCTTGGTCTTACTGAATTCAACCAGACTTTGGTCACTGACTTCAATGGACTGAATATTTCCCCACTGCAGAGACCTTTCTTGAAACTGTATTCAATAGAAATGTTTTTAGCTGTAGAAAAGATGCATTATAACATCCACTGGTCAGTACATAATACAGCAAATCATACTTCATTCAATTTCCTGTGATTAAAGAGACGAATGGATACTTCTTCAAATCCCTGGATCATTTAATGCAATGCAGCAGCATTCCCTTTCACACTGCACAAGCACTGCCTGGCTAAAGGAACTAAAACCAGACCATTACATACTGCAAACACGACAATGGTTGAGAATGAGACGCCAAAGTGGAAGTGGTTAAAAGGCTGCCAAGGCATGGCTGGGTTCCACCAACTTCTTAACTACTAACTCTGAGGTATCTCAAGGATTTTCAGCAGGAAAGGGAAAATCTGGTTTTGCTGGGGCTTTAGCATAGGTTGTGAGTAGCTGGAAGGAGCAACTAAAGTCAGTGTGTAGTCAGGTGTGAGTACAGCCGAAAGGAGTTTAGGAAGTCTTGGAGGCTACAAGTGGGGAAGGGATGACAGGTAATAGGTTTTCAGATGGAGCTAAAAGAGGCCAGTGTGGTTCTCAAGACTGTGATCAAGTCTCTTGGTTCCAGGGCTCCTCTTAAGCAATAAATTCAATTAAAGTATTTCTTAAATTTATTTTTATTAAACATTTTTGGCTAGCTCTTATCTAAAGCCATCACCAGATGTCTCCAGTTCCTTCTCTTTCATTTATATGAAAGCAAGATCTTCTTGCATGATCATGAATATACCTGTCTTCCATACACCTACCTTTACCAAAGGTAAACAGGCTTGAAATCCAGCCATTGCCTGCATACTTCTTACAGAGTTGAAAAGACATTTATGTAACAAAGTATTGACACACGTACTTGAACCAATCCATCAAGAACTGTCATAAGGCGGCAGTGGTTAGTAATGCTACCATCTACTTTGCTGCTCATAATATTAGTTGCTTAGAGTGCTCCATCAATTTCAGATTTTATGTAGAGTTTATGGCAGTGCTAAGTAGAAGAAGGTGCAAAATACATTATCTCAAGTTTACCAGAAACGTGACTTTTCATTACTAGCTGTGACAAGTGGAAAAATGAATACCATCATTTAATAGTCAGAGTTGCAAGGTAGTATTTTTGGTGGTGCATCTCTGGTTCTGTATCCAGAACAAGTGGCAACAGAACTGAGAGGTGGTATGCACTGAAGCACAGACATCCTTAATCAAAGGGGACAGTAACCAGCTGCCCATCCCTCAAAGCACTTTCCACCCTTGACCAACAGTACTTTTTACAGAGTGAGCCATGTATTTTTCAGCCAGATTCTATTTCATTCAATCACATTAGTCATGCCTGCATTTATTGAACGTATTCCACTGAAAGCACAGGTGCCTGTTTTGGGAGACAGGGCCTTTCTTCCTCATAACTGGACTGTTATTGTTATGCATATAACTTCAGCAGTCTGGTTTCTATTCAGAAGTTCCTACAGAGGCTGCCTCCCACACACACCTTCAATTTATCCTGCCCTCAGATCTGCATCCCACCTCTCACCTGTGCTGTGATGCACATACTGGTCCAGGTCTGCAGCAGCAAGAATGGGGCTTCCCTGGAGCTATGCTATGGATCACCTTTAGCAATGACTGTCTGGTCAAAAAAAAAAAAAAAAAAAAAAAGGTTACAGCATTACAATAAAGAGTTCTGATTTACATTAGGAAGCTATTTTTCAGTGCTCGTCATACCCAGGTCTCATGTTTCGTTCCTTGATTTTTGTCTCCATTCATTATGCTTCTAGGAATTTCTAAACTTTTATGTGGAGCATGGCTCTGTCCTGTCACAGGACAGAGCAGCACAAAGTTCTTTAGCTCCTTTACAGTCCAACTTGAGACACTGTGAAGGTAGAGAGGTTTTTACCAGCTTATAATTAGATATTGAAAACAAATTTCTAATAAGTGATAAAATAGATTTTGTTCTGGGATGTGCAGATATTTTGGGTTGTTTTTGATGAAGACGACTCTCTTCACCAGCAAACAAATAATTATCCATTTAAAATCTAGGATGTAGATGCAAAAACTTCAAGTCACTCTTACTGCAGTTGGAAATTACTGATCAGTACTGTTGATTACCACTGCAGTTTTTTAGAAAGCTTTAAGAGACATTCAGTGCTCTTCTTCTGTCAGGTGCCTCAAAAGGAAACCATGAGAAGAGACACACAATGAAAAACAGCAGGTTATACCATATGAGACTCCTTATTAAAAACATAAAATGCCTTTCACTCTCGCTTTTATTAAGTCTACTTTTCAAGCCAAATGAAAGTTAGGTGAGCTGATTATAATACAAGTCACGTCTAACTATTTCATTATCCACGTCCTGCAGCACGATAGCCCACAGAATACCTTTTGAAAGCTCCGGAGTGACGGCAGCAGGTTGAATATAATGAACAGTGTTACAAATGGGGACATGAGACGACAGGTCTGGTGAAGAAGGAGTCTCCTGGAAACTGTATGGCTGTAATTACTGAGTGCTGGTGTGTCTCAGTTGGCTTCGAACAAAGGTAACCGCCTTCAGCAAGTTATATTTCCTCAGCCAGCTAAAATGAAACCAGTCAGAGACACAAATATTTATTATACATAATACATAACCAAAGTAATTGTCTGCTTTTATTACCTTATTTTTGTTGTAGCTTTGAAGTCTCCCAGATCAGCAGCACAAGAGAATTAAACAGTAAAGCACTGAATTATTTTAAAATTAGACTTCCAAAACTAGAGATGTTGAAGTGATATTTATAAGAAGATAAAATGCTCTTATTATGGGCACTTTGCATACGTGTCACAATTGTTTCTCAATAATTCATTCAGTTTGTTGATTGAGAATCCATCAAGCAGAAGTCAGCAAGAGATGAGACCTCTGTCTCCTGGTGCAAGAACTCCCCTGAAAAAACACTGAGTAGGAATAGTTTTGGTGATAAAAGGAACATTGGGTGCAGACCATGTGGTGCTGTAGGAGACAGCAAGACTGAAAAGAAAGCTCAAGCTATTCTGTGCTCTCTCACCTGTGACCTGCTAAATCTCAAAACTGAGCTCACTTGGACTTGTATTAACCATACAGCAAAAGATCCCAGGGAACAACAGACATACGTCATAATTAGATAAAGACAGCAAGGTGAGAAAGAATATTATTTCTGTTGAAGTTGTTCCTCTGTTAGTATCTGCATGCCTCAACTCCTGCTTCCTTTTCTCTTACCTCTTTTTCCTGGAGAAATCATGAATTCTGAAGATGCATTTCCTAATGTTAGTGATAACCATTAGGTTGTATAAGAGAGAAGACTGGAGCTATTATATTATTATTCCTCATATTGGTATCACGCTCTTTCACGGTCAATTATTTAAGGAAAAGGACCACAAAGCAAAAATAGAATAGGTTCACAGAGGTACAACAAAAAGTACTACAAGTTTAGAAAAAACTCTTTATAATGAGCAATTAAAAAGGAGGGAAAAGTTAACTAGTGAAGAGATGAATAAAAGATGACACAATATGACATAAAATATAATGAATGGAATGACAGAGGTCAGCCAGGTGCATCTGTACAGATGTCTTTTCAATCTTTTTGAAGATTTTGTATCACACAGTGCTCCCAATGATATAAGAAGGCAACACATTTTAAAGTGGACAAAGTGACAGGTAAAATGAGCCTGCATAAGTTACTGCAAAAGCATTTGGGTTGTATGTGGCAAATACAGAATTTCATGCTATTTGCCAATTACAAGTTGTGTTTTACCTTTCCCTGTGGAGGAGCAGGGAGTCACCCACAGCACAGTTCTTGATCAAGTCTCAGGCAGTTATGGCTCTATGGCTGTGACGGTACACATACATCAGGAGATGGTATACAAAAATTGCCCTTGCAGAAGTGAAACAGAAAAGAACGAAATGGGAGTCATTTTACGTGCACATATTGTGAAAGAGAAGCCATTTTACTGCTATCATCACAACAGGAAAGCTGGAAGAAATGCACCAAAGTAAGGACTCACAGAAGATATAAACAGAGCGAGGCTCACTCTCTCAATCCCATTTCCACAAACCTGCAAGTTCCCCATTCTCATTTAAGCTTTGTGAACAATAAATTCATTTGATAAAGGAGTTTTCTATCCCTTATTGCAAGCATACCATTGTCAGATCAAGCAGCAAACCTGGGGAGAGTCTAGGACTATTTCGGGAATTGAAGTGATAGAATTCCTGAGTCCTATCTAAAAGGAGTGGCTGCTGTGGAATCCTTTGAGAGAGACCCTAAATGAGGAGAAGCAGCTACTGGATCCCAAAGTACATGTGAGATAAGGAAACAAGAGTCAATCTGAACAGCTAAGCATTTCAAATGGAAAGCAGGACCAGAACTGGCGTCATAAACTAAGTGAGGGCCATCTAAGTGAGGGTCACATTCCTAAGAACAAGAGTGCCATGTAACCATGGAATAAACCATTACTCTAACTATATACTACACAAGACAAAAGTTGGTGGATCACATTATGTGCAGCTGCTGGACTGTAAGCAGCCATTGTATGCAGCCCTGCATGCAAAAAAAGTCACCTGTATCCTTTCCCAAGAAGCACCCACAGTTTTACCCTGCCTACCACCCAATCAAAGCACTGCAGGACAAAAAAAACCCACAACCTTGAAATAATGCAAAGGAAACAGTGACTGTTAGTAAAACTTAACACAAATACATAAAAGCAGAGAAAAGCAAGTCTGTCAGTACATATTCTCTACTTCTTCCCCAGAGGCTCACATTTTACCATTACTGTAACTACTGTGCCCTAAAGGCCTCTGCACCGCAACAACAATTCTACGTTTTTTAACAGATGCCTGCCCTCCCTCACACCTATTACTACATTGCATCTTCCCACTGCTACTTTAAACACTTTCTATTCATAGTATTGAGAACGGGCCATTTCACAAGGAGGGCAAAAGTAAGGCAGCCATGCTCAGTCTGGAGCACACAAATTAACTGTACTGTAAACTATGTTCATACTATTAGTACTACTAGCACTACATTTTCAACTGAAGTGTTTAATACTGCTAGCAGCCTAAGACGTCGCAAACAAAGCCTGATCGAGACCTGGAATTGCAGTTTCCTTCCCCTCCTGTACAAGCTGTCGGCATCCTGCAGATTACAAAATGTAAATATACCTGAAATATCAACCCATTAATTTTTTAGCTTTTTTAAAGCTCCAATATGGTCCATCTTAGCTAGTTAGCATAGCACATTAGGAACCCACACAACATGTTTCAATATTTGACATGGAAAGAAACACATGCCCCAAATCACACAGCGAACTGGAATGGAGACCCGTGGAGCTGCTACCCAGCCTGAGTACCCTTTCAGCAAAGGCCACCTTGCTGCGAGCTGCGTTGCTTTGCCAGACATGATTTACCCCAAACCTGTGTACTGGGAAGGTAGGATGGGCCTGGGTCATCAAGTCTATTCTCCTGTCATCAGGCAGCCATACCATATATACCTTTTTCTAAAAGCAATCAACCTCTCAAACTACATCTTAAAACTAGCTGAAGATGAAGACAACGCAAGATACTGCTATTAGACTGAAATTATTGCATTTACAATTGAGAAATGTTTCTAACCTAGCTACTAACAGGACATCTGAATTTGCTTTTGGATAAAAAAAAAAAAAAAAAATCTGTCTCTCTGCAGAGGCTGTTCAGTTCAACTACAGATAAACTGTAAGGTGTAGTACAGCTTCATTCTGAACAGACAAACACCAGATGATTTCAATCACTGACTCCTAGATAAAATATTCAAATAAGTGAAGTGACAAAGAAGATTTTCAGTCTTTTGCATTCTGATAACTGTGTGTCACACGTGGTTACTGAGGTCATTATTAACACATACACCCAATGATGAAGATTCGAGGGTTTGTTATATATTATATGTGAGTTTCTAAATTTTTTCATAAAAGAAAGTAATTAAAGGCATTTGTTACGGATTTTTGCTGACTATAGTATTTTACATGATTGTTATGTGGAGGATGGAGGGTTTCTACCAAATTGGTTCCTAATTGTACCTCATCAAATACAACAAAGCCATCTATCAGTGAAATGATGTCTGCTACCATGTGATTTTCATTACACAAACCGTTTTATGTTAGACTTATGGAAATTTTGACTGAAAGCAGGAATTCAAAGGTTCTGGTCTGGGGCTCCTGGATTTGTCCTACATGTAAGAAGGCACTGAAAGAACTATACAAATAAGGAAATCTCAGCCTGCAACATGTTTTTTTAGTAAAGCTGAAAGCCTTCACAATTGTGTTCATGACAAAAAGGAACGGTTCAGAAACATTGCCTAAACATGATAAACAATTCCTGCACTGTACTACTAGTGGTAAATACCCACTGGCTGACATTTAAGAGCCCTGGATGACCAAGAGAGATTGTTCTTAAAATAACATCTCCAAATTCACTCAGATAAAAGTTTATCTCTCTGTATTGCTGATCAAAAACTTAGGATGCAATTGGGAATATACGGCACAGTAGATTTGTCCTACAAAAACTTATACCAGGAATGCAATTGCAATCATATTTTGAGCAGAGGTCTGGAAAAAGGAAAAACAAAGACCAAAATATAGACAATAATTGCTAATGTCAGTCCATTCAGACAGTATTATCTTTTATGTGCAGACTGCCTGTAATGCTCACAGTAATGACTTGGTAGGCAAGGCAACAAGCAATATCCTTTCCAACTTGGTTCTTAGTTAAAGAGGATCCCTTCCTATATGCTACACCACTTACATTGTTCATACTTCTGTTGATAACAACTGTGTTATGCTGCCAAGTGTGCTAAAGAATTCAGCATCTGTTATGTATCTTTTCCCTATTTGGGGTAAACAGTATGTATTTATCAAGAACCTCACCTATGTTGATTAACCACCCTGTTTCTCTCTCCCTTCCCCATTTGCAATTCTCTTCCATAAAATTTCTGCCTGGACTAAATCTTTGCCTACACACACACCATATGGCACAATGATATAAATGAGATGAAACTAAGTTAATTGGTCATATTAGGCCCCATGAAAGAGATTTTAAGTTCCATTACGAGCATTTTTGCGGAGGTGTTGCCCGAGTCGTGGAGCAACAAGTTCTCGCACACGTAAGTTACCTGCGCACAGAAAATAGGAATTCTTCCTTCGTAAGTTCCCTCATCCAACCTGCCTGTTCCCTTCATAAACTGGAGATGAAAGAGAATGGCAGACTTTACTTATGTGTTTGCTTTATGAAAATATATTTGTATCACTGAGTGTGCGTACCTAAGAACAAACATGGCCATACCTACAACTCAAAAGATATGTGAAGGCCTTTCCTAAGCAAAGCAGTGTAAGTATTGAGAGTCCAGCAAACACACTGCAGTAACTTTACTTGCAGAGATAGTAGAACCGGGCTGACACTGTAAACAACTGCCTTTCTCTGCTTTTCCTGCTGTTGTTTTGAACCGCTTGGGTATCTTGGGATGGAGAGATACAACAAGCCCCACAAGTATTGCTCACATAGTCTTAGTTTTACTGTCTGTTAAGTCTACCCCCCCATCCAAAATCAGTTGAGCATTGGCTGTAGTTAAATCAGAGGAAACAGAAATCTGTCACTTTTAATACAGCTTCCAAATCACAGCAGTGCTAACAAGGTACTTTAGAAGATTTTATATCTATTCAAAGCAAAGAGCAAATATGAAGTACTTTTCTAGACAAGGAAAAAAAAATCATAACAAGAACACTAATGATACAGTAATAAATAAGAAAAATACAATGCTGCTCTTGAGCATGGACATAAATCAGATGCTGGTGTGCTCCCTGCTGCTTATGTGTGGTGTTGCTCATGACTACCATAATTTATACTTGGAAAAAAATAAATCCCTTTTAAAAAAAAAAAAAAAAAAGGTATAACTGATTTCAGTGAAAACTCAGAAAGTTGAATGATGCTAATCAAAACAAAGTATATTCCATTGAGGTCACTGAGCAACTGGGAATTCTCAGAGAACATGACTAAATCCACTATATGGGAAAACATCAATTTCATGATTTGTTAACTTCTGGAAATTCATACAGTAGGCACATAAGTTCTCAATTTCTGTTTATAGACTACAAAGTATATTAGCTGTACAGGAAGACATTCGCAGGTTGGTTTTGGTGGGTTTTTTTAGTGAAACTTCATATGACCTGTGACTATTTCTTTTTGTATGGTTTTAATTCTCAAAATATAAAGATTTGCAGACGGATCTGTCTTCCCTTTCCCAAATATTTCTAGAGTCCTTTGTACTAAGCCTTGTAAAGTAGTATACCTTTAATATTTTTGTCCTTTCCTTCATTTCACCGCTAGAAAAGGAACCACAAGAAATATTGGTTGCAGCTCCAAAGCAGAACTTGGCTCCTTCCCCAGGTGAGTATAAGCCGCTCATGGCTCGGCAGGCTGGCTCTAGCCCCTGCAAGGGCCCAGGGACTCCTGGGACAGTCATCCCCGGACAGATTGGGGTATCAAGGCAAATAAGATTTTCACTATAGCTTTTTCTGCATGAAGTGGGTCGTTACAAAGCAGAGAGTATCCGTGCATGCTCCAAAGAAACATGGTCTGCTGTCGGCTCAGTTTTTTTCTTGGCAAGAAGGGTTAAGACTCTCCCAGCCAGAAAACCAGAACAGGACACATAAGACTGCAGGCAGTCCTGCTGGAAGTGGAGAGGGGAAAACTCAGAAAAAAAGAAATAAACATAGTTTGCCATGTCGAGTCATTACCAAGGGAAAGATCTGAGGACAAAATGCTGCCTGAACAGGCAAGCCTGGGACTGCAAGGCAAGACAACGTCTCCTTATTGGGTGCAGGGAGAGAGGCTCTACATGTGCTCCGAGTAAACACAGAGCATCGTATCAAAGACACACCTGACTCCACCAGCCATTTTTCCACCTAATGGGAATAACCTAGAGGACCCCAAATACTGCCTAACAGCTTGGATCAAAGAGGACAAAGAAATATTTGCTGTACTCCAGCTGAATTGGAGTTTGCACTGTGACAAAGATAAAAGAATATTTGTTTTTCCTCATTATAGGAAGCTTTTTCAACAAAATAATTAACTGTAGCATAACAGAAAACTTTACTAGATAAGAATTTTTGAAGCATGTGTTGAAATCCAACTATTCCACTGAAAATGAATTTGAAATGCCATGTAGGAATATGAAGGGAAAAAAAATTATGTGAGGCTTTTTTTAGAACTTTATTTTTTTAATATTTTCTACCCTCTTAAAAGCATAACCATCAAAGCAAATAAAAGTTTAATAAGTAAAAAAACATTTTAAATGAAAAACCATGATTAACTTATTAAGACCCATTAAGTGTATAATTACAAGGATTCTATTACATTAAGATACCAATTTCTTTAAAGCCAGAAATAATACCTGCTGAAACTTTAATTATTTAAATGAGAAGAGAAAGAGGCATGTTATCTTCTCTGACAAAGATTAAAATCAATTTAATTGCTTCTCTGCTGCATTGACATGATTCTTGCTGTGAGTCAAGCAACCAAAAAGGGAAATTAATACTGCAGCTGTTAATCAAGTGATATTTGTGTGCTCCATCTTATTATAGCAGGAGAAAGAATAACTGCTACTTTGGAGAGTTTGTCCACACTATATTTCATAGATTTTTTTGCTTCAAAAGAGCACCTTCACTTAATTTGAGGTGCAGGCATCTCCAGGTGACATGCAACCCGAGAAAATTGTATGTTACATTGTTTGATCCCCACATAAAATTTGTTCTGCCAAGAGTAAGGTTTGTTTCAAATTAAATTCACCCTCAGGTATCTGACTCGCTAGTATGAAATTATGAAGTCACACCAAAAAGGGATAAAAATACAGCTGGAGGAGGGGGTTGCCTATGAATCATAATATATTTTCAAGGAAGAAAGCAGGTCAAAGAATCAACAATTTCAGTAAAATTAGAACTTGCATTTGAAAACATGTAACAGCTGAGCACACAGTACAACCCATGGCTTCTATCTGTTGATTTAGAAGTGTTTATCCTTGCAGTGCCTTTGTTAAACCTGTGCACCAAGTGAATATTCAGCAACATCTACAGTCGACAAATTAATGTATCTGATCGTAAGAAAAATGGTATTGTGAGATATTTATGAGTTCTGAAATACAAACCCGTGTGGTGCCTCATCATCTCTTATCAGCCCTTGTTAACTTTACAGATGATGAGAAGCACCAGAATAACTGAGGTTGTCAAAACTAATAGATCTCAGAGGCTCAGCACCAGCACAGTTCAGTTCCATCTGCAGTCCATTTTTGAGAAGTTTTAACTCCTTCACTGCTCTTCATTGAGCAGGAATCAATTCCACTACCTGGGTTGCTATTTACTGTTTGTAGCACCAGGTTGCCCAGGCACCACCCTATATATTTCAGGATATGCAGGCAACACTTTTGGGGAAGAACTTGTGTTAATAAAGTGACATACAAACACCAAGTAGCTTGATTTAAACAAGACCTAAACTACTGTCTGGATCTTATTAGCAACAGTAAGATACAGACGGAGCAAAAGAAAGGTAAAATTCTTGGAGAGGGATCCGTCTTGGGACAATACGTGTATATTTGCCAACAAGACGAGAATCATTTGTAACACTTTGTGCACTTAATGCACTAACGAGTATTAAATCACTAGGTACAGTTAATTGAGTGTTTCTAAACTGCAAAACTGGTTTGAGTTGGGTTTATTTCAAAGAATCAGTGAACTCAAGGAGTCAAATCTATTTTCTTTCTAAATTATTTAAGCAGTTTCATTTTTATCTAGTGCTTTAAACTGGGTACCTGGTCACTTCACAGACCCTTCTGCAGCTGACAGTGCTGCTATCCAGACCACCAGTGCACCTTCAGTCTGGCCAAAGGTGGCTGTGACAGATCCCAAAGGAAGTTTTTTAAGAAAGGAAAGCTCCTCTGGGTTTTGATATCAGACTGCAGTAGCCAGCCTGGGTTTGTGTTGTGACAGACTCCCAGAGCTCAGACGCTTTTTAAACTGGAAGCCAGAAAGCCCTATTTAGAAGGGATTTTGGTTCCATTTTAAGCACTCAAAAACAGACCTAATTCCTGAGCCTACCTTTTGGTTCACTAGGGACAAAAACAAGCCACTGCACGTAAAACAGCCCAGTTAACCCACCGTCATTAATGCCTCACTTTTATCGCCCTTTCCAGCAAGCACTGGAGTTCCCCCATCGCTCCGGAACAACCTTGGGCAAACCACCCTGGCAAGACCCTCAGCCAGAGAATTTTACCAAGTAAATACAACACATTTGCTTCACCCATGCATGTCCTGCCACCCCCAGGATGGGAGCCAAGCAGGACCCACTCTGGAGAGAGACTGGAAGCATTTGGGACACAACAGCAGGGAGGAAGAAAAATATCAGACTAGCCACTAAGACTGCACTAAAACACAGCAGCATTCCATGGCATGCTTGTTTGCTTTCTCATAAATACAGAGATCTAGTACACAGGAAACTGAACTTGCACGTCTCCTGGAGGCCTTGCAAAGTATGCAGTTGCTCAGGGAGCTGTGGGGAGAAGAGCAGTGGCAGAACAAGGTGTAAGGCAATGCACTAATGGCTGCAGGAGATGCTGCAACCCAGACGACAAGGCTGGCATGCTCTGGAGCAGCAAAGTGGGGCTGCAGAGAAGAGGTCAAGAAATTTGAGCCACTATTCAGCAGGGAAACAAAACCAAGAAATCCAACAGCAGCCTCTTAGCAGCAAAGAAGATTTTCCTGGCCCATTTTGTAACCTTATGAGCAGGACACCACCTGCATTAGACAAGCCTCAAAGGGGGCCAGGAAAGGCTCCACCAAGAGGGACAGAACGTGAGCAAGAGTCACCGTAACCATGCAGAGGAAAATAAATCTGTCATCTCCATGAGACGGGAGAAACAGCGAGCTTTGACTGTGCCTGGCAACCGCAGACAGCTTCTGCACGTGTGCACACACACCCCCGTGGGCTCAGAAGGAAGCTTCAGCTAAGAGCAACACTACCGGGGCTCAAAACAAGCCACAGCATGAGAGTTAAACTTTTCAACTGACATGGTAAACAAATATATCCAGTATCAATCACGTAAAAAAAAAAAAAAAAAAAAAAAGAAAAGACACAGAAAGAGGGTTAGAGAAGGAGATTGATAGAATGAGTCCAAATTTATTTTCCACAAAGTGTGACACAACAAGCTTCACTTGCTTTGATACCTGTCAGAGGGTCTTTGTCACCAAGAGACAGTCTGTCCATTTTCTAGGTGAAACTGGGATTGACTTTAGCGGTTGCTTCTCATAAGAGTCCTAAATGTAATCCTACATATCTCTGGGAATAAACAGAAGTGTGCCATCTTGTTCAACAAGGATAAACGTTATGTTCCCTCTCTTATTTCCCTTATATCTTGTCCATCCTACCTCTAGCTGTAGGATGCCGCAGGAGTAAAAGTTCTTGGCACATACTGTGAAAGCCACATGTGTTTGGTGGCAACTTTTTTCTGTCTACGTGGTTACATCCTCAGTCAGGCTACCATTACCATTTATATCGATCAGTATGTGAGGGTTTTGTGGCCAACTGCCTTGCTAGACTGAGCAGCTAGGAATACAAGAAAAAAAGAAGGAATAAGTACCTGAAGAAAAACAGCCAAGAGCCACAAAATAATTTTAGATAATTCAGTAATATCCTTCACCATGAAATATTAAAGCAAAGTTTCCAGAACTGTTGGGTGCACACAATTCAGCACTTTCCAATCAGTCTGGTACTCACCTTTGGAAGAGCTGCACTGCCAGAAGCTGTGTACCACCCTCCCCCAGGCACCAGGACTCAGCTCTGCAAAAGCAGAGGAAGGAGGCAAAAGTAGAGGATCCTTACAGAGCAGCTAGTGGGAGGGGGAAAACAGGATAAAAGTCTCCTGGCTCTAGGGTACCCATTTGAATCTGTCACTGGAAAATAGCATCCAAGCATCTTGCATGCACCTTCAGCAGCTTGCACAAAACGAGCTTGAAATCACAATTCAGTTCAACAGCACTGCCTTCCCAAAAAGCTGCGCACGTGGACCCTACAGAGCAATGTACCCAAGCTTCCCTTCACCTGCTGTAACACCAGCTCACAGCCAAGACACACAACTGAAGTAGGATGGAATGATTCCGTGGCCCAAGCCAACATCGCCCATAAGCCATAGATCCCTTGAAAATGCTAAGGATAGTGCTCCACACTGCTCAGGTCCAGTGTAGCCCCAAATGTGTTTAAAGGGTCTGGAGAAAGAGAGATGAGAAAAACATTTCAGGAGTTTCAAGGGATGGCAGTACTTCTCTTTCGTGGGAACCTACCAAGGAATGCCAGTTTTTGTTACTGGCTTCAAATAAAAGAAATCGAAGATGGTTCAGGCCATTCTTCTGGGTATAAAAACCTTTTCAACATGTATTTTGCTACATTATTGTGGAAACTCTTCTAAAAGTCATCTTTCTTTGCCAAGTTTAACAAATGGCAGATGAACATAGCTTGCTGTTATTAACTGTAAGCCTTAAACCCTTCCACTCCTCTCCACAACACCACTAATTCCAATTGGATTTTTGTACTCTTTTCCTCTCTTTTTAGAGAGGGAGAGAAGTGTTCTCTAACCGCTCAATATGTTGCCAAACTGAACGTTTGTAACGCTTGCAATACTCCAGATCCAAGATCCTGCTCCTGCTAGAAGTTGTGGTGTTTGCAGTAGAGGCAGGGAGGTGTTATAAAGGGAAATAAAACCTGATTGGATTTTTCTTGTGATCATAATTTCACTGAAGGAAAATGAGTCAGAAGCCAAGGTCAACTTTTTTTATTGAGCCAGGCAGATTTGGTGAAGGTTTTTTCATGTTCTTTCATACTATGTATTAGTTCTGACGTGGAAAGCATTATTAGAGAGCACATCAATTTGGTGGTACAGAGAGGGCCTGGTCTGTGATGGCAAGTGTGTGAGAGAACTCCTGGGTGCCATTCTGGTGTGCCAAGGGAGTCACATGTCTCTAGTTTTGCACAGAACACCAAGGATCTATACAAGACAGTCACTTTTTCTGGACATTACCAGCCTGAACAAAAATAGAGATAAGGCATATTTTATAAGCAACATTTTTGGCTTCAACAGCCTTTTTCTCAGCCAACAGCATTTCATAAAATTAGAAATCGTGTGTTCAAAACAGGTTTCTGGTCCCATACAGCCTGCCAGGAAGCAAAAGGACATTAGAAGCTTATCAGGTTTCTAGCATCTGAAGTTTTCTTCAGTCATGCATTCTCCCTTCTTTCCTCATGACTTCTTTCAATGCTGATAATTTGCAACTAGGCTAGCAGAAACAGGAAGGGAGGAGGGAGTGAAAGGGGTCCCCCCATCTCCCAACATCAGTATTTTTTATATTCTGACAATACGGAACTTAACTAACAGCTTAGCACACATGACTCTTGAACAGTCACCATCAGGGACACAGGAAAAAAAACACAGAGGGAAAAATATGAAGATTAGTGGTGCAACTTAGAGATTTTGGAGGTAGGAAGCCCTACATATCAGATGCCTAACAGGATTCTGCACTAGTGGTTCTACAAGGATGTTTGCAATGGTTAATTCATGCTTTACTGCTATATCACTGACATCTGCAGCAAGTAAACCTCTGCCTCAATTTTAACTTCTGCAAATTACAGATTATAGTTACCTACAAATAATGGGCTAAGGAATAGTTAATATTTTAAAGTGACCTAAGGCTTGAAGATGCACAGAATTGCCACCAACTATTGGGAAAAAATAATTGTTTTGTTTGATGCCTATGGGTGTGTAATTCAATACTGTATGAAAAGAATGGACTCTGATTTATATACGAGATGTTTAGAAAAAAAAAAAGAAAAGAAACTCAAGCCTTTAACGACAGAGAGCAAGGG
>NW_020799109.1:19612042-19636416 GCF_003259725.1 Athene cunicularia | reverse complement strand
GGGGGGGGGGGGGGAATATACAGCAAGCTCAAAGTCCTACAAATACTGCGGATTTATGAAAAGAACAACTATAATATTATTCTAACTCCTGACAACCTTTACATATGGCTCCAAACAGGTTCCACCTGGGAGGTTAAGTGTGGATTTACAGCGCATTTACTAATCTACAGTATCTACCCACATGTATGCTTTTACTGTCCAGTAAATGCAAGGCAGCTTATATAAGATTCATTGTCCAGTTCATGTAAATTCAACTATATCTGAATCTCAGAACACTATCATTAAAAACACATGTCTGAGGTGATAACAACAGCAGGTCCTGTATGACACCAGCAAACAAAACCTGAAAATCAATACAACATAATGTAAGACATTGCAAGATGATGTGAAAATAGCCCTACTGCAGGTCTATGAGTTGAACAGGCATTTAAATCTTATTATGCCTGATTATATTGCATTATTTGGGCACATTTCTAAATAGCTATAAAGAAACATTATGCCTAGTACTGCTAATTCCCCACACGCAGCAGATGGTTTCACTGTAGTGAAAATGTGTGTTTCAAAGTCAGACCCTATGTATGGAAGGTAACGATGGAAACCATGGCATCCCGTTTCAAAGATACGGAGCTCAGAGGTTAAAAAAAAAAAAGAAAAAGAAAAAAGTCAAATGCAATATAAGCAGAGAATATAGCACTGATTTACTGGAACTTTTGCAACAAGTAGGGGAGCCAGAAGTGAGATGCTGATGCTTTCTTTACCTTTGTCATGTAGGAGAGCAGCTGCACAGAGCACAGCTAAGACGTGGGGATCCAAACAACTGAAAATTATTTTATCTGCTTGGGGTATCAGAAAAGTGGAACTGCCATCTCCAGTCCTAAAGGAAAGCTCAGCAAGCATGAAAAGCAGCAACTCCATCTCCATAATCCAGTGAAGGAAACAAATACCTTTCTGAACACCTCAGGCAGCCCAACCACATCAAGTTCTGGTTCCACTGGTCCCCACTGCAGAAACGCTTTGTCTTGGAGGAGACAGGACAAGCTTATTTCTAAGAAATTTCCCCATAGAGAAAGAATTTGCCAGCTTTTTGTGTCAGAAAACAAAGAAGGTAAATAAATGCACTCAAGGAAAATCAGACCATATCTGTCACTAACTCCCTGCAAGCACGAGTTGTTTTACTTGATGCAGTTTTGCATTTTGACTCACGAGCATCCTTGCGAGTCTGTCCTACCTACCCCTGAATGCAACCCTTCCTTGGGGCCTGCCAGCAATCAGCAGAGGCAGCTGCCTTTTACAGACCACAAACTGGGGAGCAAAGATGTTTTAGTTATGCTATAACCCTTTAGGTAGAAAACCAGCCTTGCCAAACTTCTCATCAGCTCCCATGAATTTATGCTCTTTGAGACCAAAGTGTGAGTGTGAGTGAGGACAACCAGACCCAGCATTTTATGTTTGATATCCAAAGTTCAAAAGGAATTAGATGAGCATAAGGTTGGGGGGGGGAGGAGGGACTTTTCCCCCAGGTATCTTCAAAGAGACTGGCAAAAGACAACATTGTTTATTCCACCCCTGACTCCTGGCCTGGGGGAAGCCCTCTCATACAGAATTATCCTTGTACCATCCTGGCAGGAAGCAGGTCCATATGGAGGCTAGGTCTGGTTTCCAAAGCACAGCTCAGCTGAAGGAGGAACCAGGACCTCCCCATGTAGGGACAGGTTGCAAGTCCTCAGCACTGCCCATGAGCTCTGTGAACAGCACTCAGTGCCAGCTATCCCACAAAACCAGCAACAGTTCAAATGGGGTTTTTAGTACTTTCAGAAGCTTAACAAATTTTTGCTGTGATTAGACCCACATAGGATCTCTTCAAGACTTAAGATTTCTGCATTCCCTATTGGATAAAACTGAGCCAAAGAGACAAGATTCACCAGGATTGACTCCCTGCTCTGACAAACAGTGCACATCCTGTCTCAGCGCCTTCAGTTTCCCACAGCCCAGGTAGCAGTCTCTTTCTTCCTTCAACCAAAAACTACACTGAAGGCATGTCAAAGCTTTTCTGGAAAAAGTTTTTCATAGAAAATGACACATTCCCCAAGAAAGTTTTGGTTTCAACAAATTTCCACTTTCTGACATTTGTTTTGTCAAAAAATTTCCAACCAGTTCTGTGAATATACCATTAAGTCTGCTGCACAAAAATAAACATTTACGGAAAGCTAGATAATATAAATTTGGAAATGTGTTAATTACAGCTAAACACATAAAACATATGTCTGTTACTAATGTATATTAAAAATACAGTTAAATATAGCAGTTTGTTTTCCATCACTACAGCTACATAACAGCTCGCGCAAAATGAGATGTGAGAGGGCAACATCTTGAGACAGCACATTAGTATTTACTCTGGTCACTTTACTGATGTCCTATGGATGTCATATATACCAAGGACAAAATATCGCTGCTTTTCATGAAGCGTTGACATATAAAATGCCAGTATCAACTCTGCCTCCTTTATGAAGGGCAGCAAATCCTGGATCAAAGGTATTTCCCCCTTGAGCTGCTGTGGCTCAACAGCGAGCAAATCTGAAAAGTCTTTAGTAGCAATTTATGGTGGGATTTGATTATACATACAGAATCTATCATCTTGGAAGAGTTGCTTAAGGTCTACAGTCTACTGCTGGCAGTTCACCAGAAGTTATGGAAACTGTCCTCCAGAGTTAAGAGAGAAAAACAAATAGAGTGGATAGTATCAGCTTTAAAGTGAAGGACATCGTGACAAGTCATTCACAAAAATGTGCCAAAACATCCTTTTCCTGTGTCATCCATTGCTGGGCACTAGGCAATCTCCTCGTGCAGATGGGGGAAAGCCACCACAAGCCTGTGCAAGCACATGCCTGACTACTTCATCACAAGCTTCCCCAGCCAGGCTGAATGCAGACCAGGCAAAGATGTATTTTTACACTGGTAACCAAACGTATCAGACCCAGTCATGAGAGCATGGCTGCCAGCAGGAAGCAAGCCCAGGACTTTCAGTTACAGCAGCACAAGTTACTACCACCAAAACCAGAATAAAAACACAGAAACAACAACAGAAAAAACTCACACCAAAAAACACATACACAAAACAAAACCCCCACAACCCACAGATATGCCCAATCTAGTTTCCAGCAAAACAGAAATGACTACATCAAAAACCTTGGGTGAAAAATAGCAGAATAAAGAGTCTAAAGCCACAGACATTCTGGTCACATTTGCACTAACCTGAGCATCTCATTGGTATCCTCCAAGGTAGAGTTTGCCCTTTCCCCATCAAATGCTTAGTTAAAATTTAGAAGCAATCAATAAGCCTTCCAGAGCAGATACCATTTGCTGCATGTGTCAAGAGTTTCCTAAATCATTTGTATACTACACTAGGGTTTTCTCCTCCTCCTAGCCAAAGACTAAGCCCTCATTACATTAAAAGGAATTAAGAAAAGCTAAAAGCATTCAGAACATGGGGTGGGCTGTTTCTATCATAATAGTGACTTTCATGCATTTGTGTTTTACAATGCTGGCTATGTATCTAGAACAGATACACATACAAGAAAGTCAAATGCCATAAAGTGAATTCGACATTCCTAACTAGTGGGCCCTGAATTTCTTTGATAATACTGCAGACAAAAGTTGAAAACAGCAATAGAAAAATATTTGTTCCTGTACGAAAAATTAAAACTCAATATTGCAGAAGCAAACCTCATTGAAGTTTTATCACATTTTGTCCTTGCTGAATAGTCTTGGCTTCAGCAGCTGCTACATGAAATGTAACTGTCACTACAGTGAATAAATAAGTAGTGCTATAATGCAGCTGCCCCCAATAACAGCATTAGTATAAAGCCTCTAGTGGTAACCACAGACGAAACCAGAAATGCATTCTGACTTTATAAAGATGTGCTTTCATGTCATTGAAGATCTCAGTCCGTAGGCTATAAAGCGCAGGTACTGGAGCTTATCATTGATTTTTCCTCTTCCTTCAGAGAGTATGGAAAAGAACAGGTACCTTGCCCACTGCTGATTTTGGTTTCCTCCCTGTAAGACACTTCTAATGAAAAACATAACATGCTCAAATCCTCTCCACCTCTGGCACACTTCTCCAGTACTACAGAGTTCCTCTCATCGCTCCCCATAGCCAGTGCTACTGCAAACCCTCCTTCCCCTTTCATGTGTTGTAACACAACCCCCACCCACCACAAATAAAACATGGGTGCTGGAACAATGCCTGTGGGAAAAGGGACAAGGTAGGATCAACCTCCTCATTTATGCCAGTCTGCATCTTTCAACAGAATACTAATTTCAGGGGGAAAAACATCCTGTTCATTTTACTGGGAAACTTCAAGAGCAACAGACCTACACAGATGGACAACAGTGTAACGAACAGATATTTGGCAGTATGAGAAAACACCAGTTGCTGACAAAACATTTTTATTACAGTTTTAAGTTGAATAGCTTGTGTTTATTTTTTTTTTAATTCCTCTGTAGAATCTCAGTTAAATATAATCTTACTTAAATACAACCACATCTCTTCAAGCCAAGTGATTTCCTTAGTAGGCAAGCTCTTTCCATAGAAATGAAAGATGATTCTTCTATAAGGTCACCCTCGAAGAGCTTGCCCAGATAAAGATGAAAACATGAACAAGGATCTGCTCTGCATTATAGAGAAAAATAATATTTGAAAGAAAAAAAAAAAACAGACAAAGCAAGAGACAGGTGAGAAGTCTTGCTATCTATCCAGCACTTCTGAAAACAAATCAATTTAGTCATCTGCAAGCTTGGCCATAAGCTTCCAGCAGGAATTATAGTTCATGCATACACAAGTCCCAAAGAGTTTTGTTCAAAGTTTAATCATATGGCAGAAAAATATCACCACTTTTATTGTATATGTTAGCTCAAGTTATGAGATAACATCATGTTTCTGAAAAGGTGAAAGAAATGGGTAGCACTGGCAAGGTGACAAAAATAATTTAAAATGTTCAATTCAGCAGTTATTCAAGATATTCACACAAAGAGCAGAAAAAAACGTAAGGCAGTTATGAAGGAATGTATGTGAATGGACAGAAGTTTAAGTGTTAAAGATAAGAGTAGGACTATAGTAACAAATACTGAATTCAAATGAATCCATTAGGAATTTCTTCTTTCCCCACTTCAAGGATGTTGACAAGAAAGTTTATTCTAAAGAAGCACCTGTGTTTTCTGGAAGAAACCTTTTAATTGTACTGGTGTTTTGTTTTGGGTTTTTTTGGGGGGTTTTTTTGGTTTGGTTTTTTGTTTGTTTTTTTTTGTTTTTTGAGGGAGGGGGGTTGACATTGCTGTTTGCTGTCCATCCCTCTCATGTTGGTTGTAATTTTAGTTTTATGCAGAAGCATGGCAAGCACATCTAGCGTATCTTTTAAAGTATTTGATTTGCTTGCAACCTCTTATGACTTCTGTTTCAGTGTTTCCTCTGTCTTACTTCGTAGTCTACAAAGATTATGAGAAACCTGAAGAGACACTGCCAGATACCTCAAAAGCTTTAGAATATATGGAAACAGTTCATTTGTCTCAAAAAGCATCTTTTTTCTCTGCAACTGTGTTTAAATTTCACCTATAACTGGTGAGCCTTGTTATTTCTTTAGAGAAAAATTGCTAATTTTTAATTGTAGAATAAGCTGCTGAGTATGTTTGTACGTGATCGGTTTATCTGGGCTCAAGCTAGTTAAGTTAGTAAATGGTTTATACACCATAGCTATTAACAAGGTGGTCAAAACTACTCGAGACTTCAGGATCCAGCTCTCTATCATCATGTAGTGGTGCTCAGATAACTCTTCAAAAGGATAAACACAAAATAAGCATGTTTCCCAAAATCCCTGCCCACAGGTGAGATCAAGAAAAAGAATGGAAGGAAATAAAGACAGGGTATCACTGATGAATGTAATTTTCCTCCTCAGTTGACAGATAACCAAGAGAAAAACCTTTTGTCACATCTCACTACAGGAGGCATCAACACTAGCAGGGCTTTCCCCATCACATGCACTTATTCCCCACACGTTTGCTTAAATGATTATGGGGTCTGTGTGATTACATACAAATAAAAACTAGATTCTTGATTATTTAAAGTTTTGAGGAGAAAAATAGATAATTCTAAACACCCATTGGCATTCAGAAAACCTGCAGATCAAATGCTGAACTGGTATAAGGTAATGGTTTATCTCCAAGACGTTTCGTTAAGAGAGACCAGCGTGCACCAGAAAAGCAGCCCAAAACACTATAAATGAATATGCTAATTATCCAAGAACAGATCTGCATCCCTGGTAGCACACAGGGTTGAGTGATAACCAAAGCCTCTCGCTAGAAGTTGCAAAACAGAAAGCAGTATTGATTTCCCTGCTGTATCTTTCTTTGCTAAGCAAATTAAAATTATTTCTTCTTCCCCTTTTAACATGCATTTTATAGGCACTTAACACATCCACCAGTCACCAAAATCTGTGCAAATTAGGGCATTTACATCAGCTTATGAGCAATTCATAAATGACATTACATAATTTAAATAACTCCAAAATCCTGTGCTATAAGTACATTATTTACACTCTATAGGTAAACCATCATAAGGACCACAAGGAAATGCCATGTTGCTTTAATCTCTCGTATGTATGCGTTATGATACTGCCACAAATTGCAGTCACCTTTTAGACACAGGTTTGGATTGACAGGTATCATCTGTCAAGTGGAGAGACACAGTGGTGATGACCATAAGGAAGACCCACCAGGAAAACAGACCCTCTGGGCTGACTAGGAGGTAACAAAGCATAAACCCATGTATACTGCATGCTTAAAGCAGAAATATGTATTTATTTTAATCCAACGGGTACCATCTATCTGGGGCATTGGACATGGTCAGAGGAAGAAAGAGCTCAGCACACAGCAGGTGCCTCTCCAACCCAGGTGCTGAGCCCTGGCACACCTCTCAACACACACTCTTGTTAACCCCGGGAAGTTTTGGAGGTAAAACAAGGCCTCCACCTGAAAGCTATTTGCTGGATTTTAAGTGTCCTTTTTAAGGGATGAAGATGCTGGGTTTTCCCCTCAAAGAAATGGCTCTGCAAACTCCTCTGATTAAAAGAAAAAACACACCAGAAGAAACCACCACAAGAGAAATAAAGCACATGAGAGAGGAAAACAAACAGTAATTTTTCCACTTAAACACACTCTGGAAATGATGGAATTATATTCAAAATTTTTTAAAGTGAACAAAAATGTCCAGCACAAGCCAGACACCAGGTTGAAAACTTCAGACTCAACAGCAGAAAATCAGAAAACAGCATAAGAAATAAAAGTCATGATGTAAGCTATAAGGTTGCCCTCTACACCTATGTAATGCAATTTGCACATTTTATATCCTTGTACAAGACACTTATAATAGTAGTCAACCACGCTACAGACAGATATTGGACTGTGACTCTGATCTATAACCATACAAAACACCTCCTCTCCTCTCTGTTTACCTGTAAATATTATAGTATCATAGTTGAAGACAGAGGAAAAGCCATCACCTACCAGCCCTCCATCACTAAGCACCACACAGGAAAGCCTGACCTAGATGAGGAATGCTGCTTTTCCACCAAGTTTTCCTTCCCTCTCAGACATTTTTTCCACCTCAGTCTCTTCTCCATTGATTGAAATGCAACACCTCAACCAGTACTTACTTTGAATTTTAAGCCCATTATGTTTCCAATCTGTCTTCTACAAAATGGGTCTTAAATCAGGAAGAGGAAAGCAAAAGCAAACCATTACCACACTGTAAGCAACCCAGCACAACACAGGGGGTACTTAGCCAGCTCTGCCATTAGGAGTCTGAAGAAGAAAAAGTGAAAGCTCCAGATACCAGGGAAAAGCCAGCCTCTTACATCCATTTTTAAGCAAGCAGCCTGATATTCCATAACAGCTGATCTTGCAGCTTTTATGGTTGTGAAGAGGCAGTATTATACACTCAGGCCTAGGCGCCCAGTTTCATACTATTTTTGAAAGTTGCATTATAAATCTGCTTATTTTGACTCTTTATCTGGCTTTTACCACTGTCCTCATTACCAGGTTTCAAGAACTTCCAGATGTATGTATTAACAGCGCTGGCAATTTTCCTAGAGAAAAACAAACCTCATCTTGGATTTGTGCTTGGCAACATCTAACTTTTACGAGTGTACATCCACGCTGCCTGTCACAAAGACAGAAAGCCACCTTGGGCCCAGACTCTCCATTCCTCCAGAGAGAATTACAGATATGGGAAAAAAAAAAAAAAAATCAAAAGGCTTTGCAATTCCTCTGTGGCACACTGAGCCTGTAAAACTAAACCCATTTTATTTCATCATATTCAAATCCCCACAGTTCCAGTGAAATTTAATTATACCTTCACTTTGCATAATTAAACAGTCATTGCATGGCTTTCTAAAGCATATAACTGATGAGTGTAGTGGTAAAACTTTCAGAAGTACTAAGTGGTTTAGGAGGCTACAGGTATGTCTAGACAGCAGCTAACTTGCATGAAAGAAGAACTGTTTTGTTTGTCTAGTGGGATTAAGTAGATCTCCACATATCCCATGGTTTTGCAGCTCAACTATTCTGGTATTTTATCTACCCAATTTACAGCTAGCTCAAGTAATTGCATCATGTAGAACAGATATAGCCAAAATCCTGCTGATTATCAGATGGGCCTTAATATTTTATCCCCAAAGGAGCTTCTGAAAGGTTCATAGTTTGGTGGAGCAGTAGCTACAGTACCATCAGCTGAACCCTTAGCACTGGTTCATTTCAGTACATTGAAAATTTTTCTCCCTCTGCACTAAAAATACTCCTATTACATGAAGCTTTCTATCTCATTTTGTGTATGCCCTGAAGGACTTCTTAGATCAAGTTCACCATGTTTTGGTAGGTTTCTTCTTCCCTGGTTTTCTATGCCACATTTCATCATTGTGGTATCCAAGTCAGCTGTCCTTAATTCATTCCTCTTTGAGAAGAGGTGCTAATGAGCCGTGGTATCTCCAAGAGCAGAGCATGAAAGCTTTTTCTAACTTTTTTTTCCTTTTGGAAAACTGGTATTTTGTAAGCAGCCAGAATAGGATTCAAACATATAATTTGAAGTAGTATGTCTCATTTTGTTTTCTCTCTCATTCCCTTGTCTTTCAAAGAGATTGCCTTTGCTGATAGAACGGTTTCTGAAGCTAAAGGATCCATCTTACAGAATCCTTTCTTTTTACAGCAGCATAGGTGATAGGGGTTTTTCAGTCAACACATTGAGCACAGAATGTCATTAACAATAGCCTGCTTTGTGAATGTATTTTATGTTTCACTTACTAGGTGAAGAGTAATGTTTGTTTATCATTCTTCTCAGAAATTCTACAGAAACCCTTCTTCACTATGCTTACAGAGCACTACCACATTATATATAAAATTACTCAGATTACGTGACCAAGGGTAACACAAGTTGATTTGATTATAGCAAACGTTTTGCTTTTCTTTTTAATTCAGTCTTAACAAGTCAGTTGTCCATAGCTTAAGATATCATTTCTATGCACAATGCATAACCTATGAATGTACCTTGTAAGAAAACCTGAAAAAATGTTAGCTAGGACTCCTGTCTGAAAAATACATTGTGCTGCACTTCACATAGTGAAACATGTGTTTTGACTTACTTTACAGGTGTTGTATTCAACTACAATCTAATGCAGAATAGTAAAGACTATAAGGAAAAAAACACAGATGGAGTAATATATACATACCAAGATGTGGAAGTATAAATAATGTAAGTGTATGGCATACATGTGAAACTGCTTAGATGATCAGGCAAAAGTCAAATAAGAGCATCATGCCCTGTTTTAGTCTCCAGTCATAAGATGGACAGTCTTCTCGTATTTTTAGAAAGGTTAGAATAGTCCTTTTTTTTTTTTTTTTGACAGACTATTACCACACTCCCTAGATGAAATATTTTTTACTTGACTTCTATTACTCAGTTTCTAAAAACACACTTTAGCCTGGCTTGATCACTAGTAACTGCACAGAGCACAGACCTGATTACAGCAATTCTGTGATTGAGCATTTCCAGAGATCCACATGTACCTGATAGATACGTGTAGGGAAAGGCTGCCTAAAGTTTATAGTATACATATGGATGAAATAACAATTCATAACAATGCAGGAGGAATCTTGATTGAGGAAAAACAACCTTAAAAGCCCACCAGATTGCATAAACTAAAAACAAAGTTGGTAAGGCTAATGAGAGACTCATGAAGAAGCAGAGTTTGGGACAGGGAGGAATGGAAATCAGAAGCAGCACATTATGAAGAAATTGAAAGTCAGACCATCAGGTTTGGACCACAATACAGTGACAGAGATTGCTTCTGTGCCTACCCTGGGCCTGGCCACATTTTGGTAAGGAGATAACCAGAAACTAGCACAGACAAAAGTGGAAATTTCTGGAAAACAGTTGTCCAACAGCCAACTGATATACAAAAATATAAAACCAAGTTAAGAAAAATAAGTGACTTACCTTTTCTTAGAAGATCCAGTCTGAGGAGCTGCAGTATTAGGAAGACCTTATGAGCTTTGCAGACCCACTTAGCTGAGGGATCCCTAAACTGCTCCTCTGACACCTGGAGCAAACAGGAACTTCAGCTGGGACTCGTACCCCCACCCCCCCCCGAGCACACAGCTGCAGCGGTTTTAACAGCATTGCCACCTCCACCCGCTTGCTGTCACCCCTCTGTGGGCAGCCACTTGCTCTGCAAGAGTCAAGAGGAAAGGCCATACACCAACACCTTAGGTGCGCCACCTCAAACTTGGAGTTTAAATGCAAATTTGCCGTTGACATCAATTTAAGTTCTACTCACTGACTTAGCTGAGGTGCAAGTATATTTTGATTCTGTGCAGAGAGCTGTCTTAAACTGCTGTCAGAGAACTTGCCACCACCAAGGTGTCACAAGTGTTACATGAATGAAAATAGAGCAAGTGTCCTGAGCAGGGCAGCCAAGCACCAGGCTCCTTCTCACCCCCCTGCTTTACATTACGTCCTCCTCTAGGGCACTGCTCTACCAGGCATGGGGATGTGATTGCCAGCTCTGCCCAGTGAATGATGTCCCACTTGTATTTTCTAACTTGTCTGTACCATAGGCAATATTGTAAACTACAAAAGCACTTGCCACGCAGCTTCTTTTTACTTGAGTATTATGTCAGTTTGGGCAGGAGGGAAAAAGAAAGCAGAGAGGAAATTCAGTTACCTGCTCTAGCACTTTAAGACTAACTCTTGGAAGCAAAGCTGCATCATTCCCTGCAAGTGTCATCACTATAAATCTAGCAATGGACACATAGGATTTAAAAAACATTCCTCACTTACAAATGCACATTGATTTTCAATAAAGCCATTTGCACATTTTTTTGCTTGGAGTCCAGGTTGACTGTCATCACTGATTTACAGACAAGATATCTCTATATAATATTATTGCTAGTATTATTTTGTAAGCATTAAGTATGTTTTTTAAGCATTTCTGCTTCCAACAGTGAGGAAAATAATATGAAAGAAAAAAAAAAAAAAGAAGAAGAAGAGAAGAATGCCATTTAATTTTCTTTTCTTTCCTGGCAGAATTGTCTGAAAAGCTGAAAGAACACATAACCTTACCAGATAAAGAGGCATTTATTTTGAAACAGCAACACAGATCATATTGGCTTCTCACCAGCAATGCTGCTAACGGACCAACCACAGGAAATTAAGAATGGATAGGTCTGGGAAAGCCTTTCATGATTCACATTCTAGGTGAGTGGCAATTTTTTTCTTCCTCTCTCGGCACCTTTCCACTACAAAACATCCACGTACTAGAAGGCTGTCATGCAAGAGCAAGAGGTCATGTGAAGAAATTAAAGTAATACAACTGGCTGATATAGGTCAACCTGGTGATAGCAGACCTTCCAATTCAGGCCTGCCTTAATTCAGCTAACAAGTAGGATATCCCCTGAAAGAGCAATCAGAGTAAAAATGTACGGATAGAAACAGGGCAAGGAAGTAAAGAGCACCTGTTTGGTGATGCTGGATGCTTCACACACACACTCTTGGAAATACAAAAGGAAGAAACCTTAGAACAAAACGCTTGTCTATTTTTCATCCACATATAGTACCTATGGGATATGATTTCATTTTCCAAATAGATGTAACTACAGCTGCTTCACTTGCGAGATGTCTCTTAATGCCATTGATGAATAGCCCTACATTTATCACCCAGGGATGCTGATCAGAAGGGAGTCTGCCTTGCACTCCAGATTTCAGTAAAAGTGCCTGAAACCATGAAACACCATAGACAACCATGGACTCACCTGGGAGTAATGATGCCATTGTTGTGACTCTTAAATAGTTTTCAGACCCTGTCAAAACAGAAAGCCAGCATGCTATTGGAATGGTTAACAATGACAGAGGGGTTTACACACTGGAGGTAGGTCCTCTTTCAAGCCCATGTCTTCCTTAGCCATGTGGGTCCCCGGCTCTTTGCCAGGACCCCCCCAGCAAGGGCTGCAAGCCTGCCTGGCCTGCTTTAGGGCCCAGAATCTGGTACACTCATCAATTCTACACTTCACCCATCAGTATCAATATTTAATATTAAATATTTAGCGTCAATATTTAACAGGAATAAATGAGATGACCCAGATAATTATAGACATCTCAGCTTGACATGAAACCAGAGGAAAATAATGAAGCAGCTGATACAGGATGCAGCTAAAAAAAGTGACAAAATGTGGTGTGATGTTAAATACATGGTTTTATCGAAAACATAGATCTTTTTACATAGTTGTTACCTTTCTTAGGAAAAATACATGTTTCAGTGAGAAAGGTAATATACTTAGCCTTCTGTAGGATATTTGACTTGGTAGTCATGATAAAGGAGATCAAATGATATATGATCAACACGGTAAATACTTAACATATTAAAAGCAGGCGGTCAGCTGTCAGTTTAGTAATTTGAAGTAACAAATTGTAGTTGAAAAATCATCACAAAGCAGGTGTACTTGAAGGGAGGACCCCAAGATTTGCCTCTTGGACCTATGCTGCTGGCGTTTCTCTAGGGACATGAAAGAAAATAGAGACTCCACAATGAAGAAGGCTGTAGAGCAGAAGATTAGGGACGTGGTCAGTAACAAAAACACATGCCTCATACAGAGCTCTCAAGAAGACACATGAATGCAGCCCAATGTACATGTCAAAAACCACAGACAATCTAAAAACAAAGACTGAAAGTTAAAGTTAATAAATTAATTTAAAAACTCCAATATTCTCCAGGCATGGGTTCCTTCACTCCCCCCTCTTTGTATTGGAGCTAGTGATCATGAAGCATGGGGCTGACTAGTTGTCTTTGCAGAATTAGGGTTTTTTTGTAAATTTTGGAGGCTTTCAATAGAAGCACAGTAAAAAGTTTTCAGACATTATGTGAAGATCCCAAGGCTCCAGCTAGCTAACTTAAATGGAGGCGAAACAAGAAAATGCCCCAGGAGGATGTTACTTTTTCCAGAAAGTGTCTCACTGATGACCCTGGATTTCTCATTGTTCCTGATGCCGTGGAAAAGTTGTGGATGCCATGGATGTTCCAACAAGTTGTCTTATCATTTTCGACAAGTGAGCTCTAAGGAAGGAATGACAGGTCGCAGCCTGGACCCAGAAAGTATCCTTTCTCAGCACAGTACTTCAGCACATGTTTAAAGTATACTTCTGCATTTAAAGAGTAGCTAAATATATGTTATCTGCCTCTGACTTTTATGCTTAAGAATGATGGCTTCAAGTACATGCTTAAATCAGAGTCAGAATCCTTCACTTTTTGGCTGGGCAATTAGTGTCAAGTCAGGGAAGGGGAGCATATTTTTGTTGTGTGAACACATGCCAAGAGAGTAGGACTGAGCCCAAAAAACATCAAATATGGTTCTGAATGTTGCCTGAGGGTAACTTTCAAGTTGTGTCAGCTTCGCCCAGATTGGAAGCAGTAACTTCGGGCAGACAGGCAGGAGTAACCTGCCAGCCCCAAGAACCATCCATTATGTCTTCCCTGACATGGAAGGAAGCAGGTTAATTTTGGTTCAGACAGCCTGGCAAAATACTACTCCCTACTCATACAAAGTGAGCCATTCTTCAAGGCTTGTTTTGAGAGGCTTTTTTTTTTTTTTTTTTAATGGTTAAATAACTATTTGGGTTTGTGTTGTTATCAATCATCATGGCAAATGGCCAGTGCTAACTGAAAAAATTGGATGTGTTCAGAAAGGAAGTATACCTGGGGAGTGGGCTATAAACATCCGTCAGAAAAGCATCCTCTATGGAAAGCCAGTTTTTATTCCTTCCAAATACATATCCAGGCACACTGGCACTTTGTGAATAAACATTTTAACTGCTTCAATTAAAGCAATACAGCTAAGCCATCACATCCAGCTAAGCTAATGTGATTTCTGCTGAACGGTAAAAGTATTATTCCCAGAAACTTGAGGGATGGAGAGTATTTACAAACTATTTATTTTCTAATCTGCCCATCATGACACTTGTGAGAGACCAAGGTTGTGGTCTCTTCTGTACTGAAACTCACTGAGCTAGAAAATGTAAGACTAGAAATATCCAGTCATCAATCCCTGCTAGAGCATCACTTTAGAAGGCACCCAATAAAAATTTTATCAGTTTTAAAAGCTGAAGTCTGATATCACCATTCTCTCCTCTCTCTCCTCTCCTTTTCAATGCATACAGTAAGTTTCAATGGTTTCAGAAGGAACTGCTTCTACCACAACAGTTGAAACTCACGCAAAATATCTTGCTATGGAGAAGGAAGTGACAGTGCTTTAGGGTTTAGTGTTTGCCACCAGAGAGCAATGCCTTGTATTCTAAGAAAAACTATGGAAAAATAATATTCTGCATCTTGTATACAGCAATTTTAATCAGAGGATCTGAAAATATTTATGAACATAAAGGACAAAATCCACAAAAGCATGAGCAAAATTATCCAGCATAGGCAAAAACACCACTGCAAAAACATTCCTGACAGGCGTGGGCATTGTGTCCTGGAGTCTTCCAACAAAATAACTGTTTCCTTTAGTGAGAAACCAGCCTGGAGACCCTCTCACCTGCAGTGGGCCCCAGCACTGCAAAGTTGAGGGGCCAAGACCAAACTTAGTTTAGGCAATAAATAAAAACATAACAAATTTTAAGTGTAATGAAAATAGTTCCCAGAAGGATTTAAACAAGCCTTCATGGTGTCTTCTTCCCTGCATCAGCAGAGTGCTGGAATATGAGTAGATCCGCCTAGTAGTCTCTAAACTACTCAAAGTCTCTGGCCTATTTCCAAGACTATAGAGGAGTCACAACATTATATACATATAAGGTTCCTGACCAGAGGTTAATTCTAAATTCAGGGAAAGAGGGACAAGAAGGAAAGACATATGCCTTCATTAATTTCCTTCAGAGATGCATTCAGCAAAGCCCTGGATTTCATAGCTGACTTCTATTTACACACATGTACCTTCTTAAATCTAAATTTTATGCTTAAATTAATTATACTTTAAATAATTATATTTCTTTGGTAGCTGACTTTGTCACAGAGACATACAAACTGCCTTCTCCATTCAATACTGGGACATTCTTGTAGGTAACTCCTGTTAAAGCTATTTTGTACCCTTAGCTTTTAAAAGTATCAAAAAGTTTGAAAGAATAAATTCCTCAAATATCCTCTGGAGGTAATATCTCTGTCCTCAAAACAATAATAACCAGAAAAAAATGTCTTTCTTTTAAGCTGATCTTAAGATGGAGAAAATGTGAAACATGGAGAAAATTAAATTATAAATCTTAGCAGCTTCTAAGGGACATACAACTGAGGGGGGATTCTCCTGACCCAAGGCACCATGATGGGCAAGACTGGAGTCCCTTTGGACAGGTCTCTCCTGGCTCAAGGCACTCTGTGTGCACACAAAATCTTATTTCATACCCTGTGGCTGCAAAGCTGGCACCTGGCTGCACCTGCCATGGCAAGAGTGAAGGAAAGAGCTAGAGATGAAGAAAGAGGAGAGAGACTTGGAGACTGGGCTCACTGCTCTCCCACCACAGAGCAATGCAAGGGCTTGGGGACAGGCAGCAGGATATCCCTGCCCACAGCTGCCACCCTCAGCCACCCCATAGCACACGCAGGATGGACAAGGCCACAGCTGTTTAGCCACAGAAAGAAAACAACTGCCCAAGGCAATGTCTTTTTTTGTCTACATTGAGGATGAATAAGCTGCAAGAGGAGATGGATCCTGCGGAGTCACTGGCTGCGCAGGCTCTGCATAGCTGTGATCCTACTACAACCTCAGCAAATGCAGGAGGCAGAGAGTGAGCACCAACCCATGGGTCTACCCAGTGTGCAGTATCCCCCCCAACCTGAGTCTTTACTGCTCTGAAGCACCACACCATTTGAGTGGATTCAAATATTCATGCAGATAGCCCAGTCAAGCTCCACCTGCCTAGAGCATCATGGCTATTTGTGCTTAGATCCCCTACTCTCCAGTTAGTTTAGACTACTTTACGTGAACTGCAGTTGCACCTTTGAACTTCAGTGCAGGTATAAAAAATTAGCTGAGGTGGCCTGCCCAGCCAGTGCACCCTGGTGCTGCTGGCAACATTGCTGGGACATCTGTCCTCTGCAGCACACATGTCCCTGGAGAAATGCCTTTGTCCCCCCTCTTTCTGACCTGAATCTCTCATGTTGTACCTCCTGAGGCACAGCAGAGAAACCTGGCCAGATGTTTCAATTTCCTCATATTCACAGCTTTGATTACATTAGACTAGACAGGATTTCTCCACCGGCACTACCCAGGGGTAATGTGAAATGAGTTATGAACATTATCCACTCTGCAGTGTACATATCTGATGCTGAGAAAGCTTTAATAGGGTCAAGTGGAATTTCATGCTTGAAGAATCTCATATGCTTGGACATGACCCAGCTTCAGAAAATGAGTTGGTTGTATGTCTGTACAAAGACTCTGGACATGTAGTTCCTGGTAGAAAGCAGCCACTGACTGAAGAAGGCTTGGCATGATCTGTCCTGAATGGGAGTCCCGCATGGGGAGGCAGCTTTCTGACATTTAGATTTGTTCATACATTTGTACATTTAGATTTAGTTTGGTGCATTAAATGGCTCTTAACCTTTTTGAAAGAGTGGTTCTAGCAGCCTAATGTGTTTGGTTTGTTTATTGAAACAGATAACCTGATCTACAAAGGAAAGAAAAAAATATGAAGTTCAGCTTTCAAGTAAGTGGTAATCATGACTCAAGTCTTTGCATGGTCTCAACATTTCAGCTACTTAACAGAGAGCAAAGGACATACCATATCTTCCTAAATCAAAAGCTGAAGGTTTTGATAAAATCCTCTAAATTGTTCAGTAACAGCATCAGTGAAACCTCACTCCTGCACACATCTCTTCCTGAGGTGAGTGCCTGCAGGCAGCTCCGGTGTCTAATCTGGTTTAACACAGGGCTGCCCTCACTGGTGTACCAGGAGGATTTTCAGATGCCCTATTTAAACATGTAAGGACTTGATGCCTTTGAAATCTCAACCCTCAGTCAACCCAGACTGACACTGACTGAACCCAACAGGTCCAGAAGTGACACTGGACAGGGAAGAGGGAGAACAGTTAGACAGAAAGAGCAATTGCATAATGTCTCATTTTGTTGAGAAATCAGGCTAAAAATCGTTAGCTAATTAAGATTATCATTTTTGCAGTCGAAACACAATATGTTTGTATTGACTGCTGTATATATAATCAATAATAATGTTTAGCATTGCTGTGGTGCTTTGCGCATACAGCATGCACTGATTTAATCACTGACCAAGCAGTACTGAGGATGAAATTCTGATGCCTGCACAGTTTTTACATAACGACAAGGGAGACTTGTCTGACAAAGCCCCGATCAGGAGGAGTTAACGTGTAGTACATACTTATCACAAAAGAACGGGTGATTGTCTGAAGATAAAATATATTTTCTTTTAAGCACAATAGCTCACCCAATATGCACTCCATTACATCTGCATGCAAAAGATTTGATCCAAGCCGGCTCCATCAGCTACATTTATTAACTTTGCTTTGTGTAAATTTGTGGATTTAATAACAGAGGAACTTTGGGAGCAGAGCATTCAGCAATCCATTTACTGCTGGCAGAGGCCAGTTACCACATGCTTCAAAGGAAAGTACAAGAAACCCTTCATAGACTTATAGGGAATAACCTGTTCAGAGAAAAAGCCCTAATTATTCAGAAGATGGCTTGTACCCTGAAGCACAGGAGACATTCGAAGGTAATTAAATATAAAGAAAATTAACATGTAGTTCATGAACCGCACAAGCAAGACGAAACAGTGCCTGGTAGCACTGAAGCAAACTGTTCTGGTCGCACAGAAATTAATACTTTTGTTATTAATGTGACCTTTTCCTCAGCCCCAATTTAAGTCTGCAAGAAAAGGAGAAGTAAGGATGAGAATTCAGGAGCAACTGTGAGAGATACCGAGACTCACCAGTGACAAACACAGTGTGAGGAGGAGGCAGAAATGGCAACTTCTGCTCAGCCCCAACCAAGCACCCAGTGGGACTGGATGTGGGACTGAACATGGGGCACCATCGCTGTGCCTGCTACTGCCCAAATCCCCTGGGAAATTCACCAGACCGAGCACCAGATGGTTTCCACTTTGAAGAAAGGCCTCCAAACAGGAGCTGAAGTTATCAGGGGAAAAAAAAAAAAAAAAAAAAAAAAAAAAAAAAAAAAAAAAAAAAAAAAAAACCACAAAAAACACCCAAGCAACCAAACAAATGAATGCATTATGAAGGATAGCATCATCTAGGAAACATGCCAGACAGGCCGGATGGGTGCAGGGAAGGGCAAGGAGAGATGTAGATAAAAACAGTTGAAATGTGAATTTCCTACTGTACTCCAGTAACATCCTACTCAGAACTCAAGATGAAGAGACTTAGAAAGAGCCAAAGACATGAGGAGCATGACAAGCAAATTAAAAGGAGTCACTGAAAGGATGAGAGACAGGTAAAATGATCTTGACAGCATAATATGAGAGGTAAAGTATGTATGATACAGATCATGAGAATAACAATGGCATCTCAAGTGCAAATACATACTTCTCCCCACCAAACCACATATATAAGGAATTAGAGAGTAGTATCAGTGCATATAAAAAGGGTATGCAGAGTAAATTCAAAACTGTATTACAGACTGCAGTGTTTGCCAGCAGCCTCCAACAGCAGTGCACATCAAGTTGCTGTTTTTTCCCAAGCCATGCTACATTTTGGAGGATGGGACATTTATTGGGAGGAGAGTGGTGTTGTATCTTCCCCACCCACCCCCCATCAAGTTGCAGGTATCTTTCCTCCTAGGCTTTAATGTCTCATCACAAATGTCCCTGGGCAAAGGTTTAATCTCTCCCTATCAGGCCTTCACTGGAGGACTTTGCACTTCATGCTATGAAACTCATCCCATTTTTATACTTCAGTGTGCACAGTGACCTATTTCTGCCCATATAATAGTCTAATCCTTGTCTCTACTGAGAGTATCTCTTAATTTTTATCATTGTATCTGCCCAAGAACATTGATTTTTTCAACCCTGCTATTATTTTTCAAACAGTAAATCGGCTCTCCTTTGGGAGTCCATGTGAAATACATCCTCCTACTCTCACCTCTCCTGTTTTTCTTTGCAAATAAAATTTTATGTTTGAATTCCTTGGCATTACAGCCATGACATGTGATTTCAGACCCTCCTTCCATGTGAGCATTTCTCTGGCATTTTGACTCCACAGGCATGGCACCAGTGTCCCAACCAAGCCCTGTGACCCCTGGGTGCAGCAGTCTCTGTTGGGTGACCATCCTTCCTGCTTCAGTGGAAAGTCTTAAAACTTTGGGAGAGGAACGGAGGTGAATTTCAAAATCTCAGTATTTTGCACAGGAACACAGTTCCTAAGTCATTTCAATTTTTATCATTTATAAACAAAGCAACAAAACCCAGGGAGCACTGGGGAGGCAGAGAGAGGTGATTACCTCGCCAGACCTGGCAGACAGCTGTGTTCCTGCTCCTCATATCTGATACAACAAAAGCGCACTTGGCTAATCCCCACTGGCAGCTACTATTTCGCCTTCTGGTTCTAGTGGCGGCACACGGCAGCTAACACCCCTTTAAATGCCTGGGAGATTCATGTGAAAAGAAATATGGGCACCTAACAGGAAAAAAGAACTATAGAGTCATAAATCCCAAGTTAAATTAGGAAAGACCTTCTCACACAGTACTGCAGGAAAAAAAAAAAAAAAAAAAGTGAATATATGTATAAATGGTGGCAAGTTGCATGTTTACAGATGTTCATCTTTGAGCAGGATACCTTTTCCCTTTAATAAATATATACAAGTTTTTATATATGTCAATGCAAACATACAAAGCAATCAATAATTGTGCTCAAACAGTAGATAGCAAGCCTGAATGAGTAATTTTATCAGGAGTTTATCCAACTATAAACATGAAAGACACAATGTTTTCTTAAAAAGCTATTCATAGGCAATATAAATTAGGAATGACATGGCTAGCCAAAGCATCACAAGTGTATGAAAAAGCAGAATCCATGTTAGGTATTAAAAGACCACTACAATTATTCACCTGTTATTCAGACTATCTGTTATTGATGCTTATTTGTCTGCACTGTCTGCAAAAAGTCAAGGTGTCTGACAGCCTTGGGTTACAATTCATCTCTGTTCCTCACTACAGGTTTGGATGCAGACCTTACAGTCAGTTCCTACACCAGCTGGCACCAAAGTCTGAAGTAGGTGGTTCAAAGGCAGCCTAGACCTGAGCCTTAGCAAGACCTGACCTCAGCTGGTGCTCAGCCCATCCCTCTCATACCATGAACAGTCCTTGGTATTTTCAACCGCAGGCTGGAGGCCCCAGAATCATAAGATTTTCAAAAAAACCCATTTATTTAGAGACACAAGACTGGCGAGGCTGGGGTTATTTTATGCATAGACCCTACACTCACTCTGTCGTGCCTCTTCCTGCAGCTCCACCCTGGAGCAAGTCCATTCCTCTCCTTCCTGCTCTTGGGGCAGAGCATCAGGTCTCCAGCCCATGGCTTTGGCCAGGTGGCTCAGGCAGGCTGGGGATCAGCAGAAAGCCAACATGATGCCTTACAGCTTCCTTCACCAACCAGTCACTGGGCAAAGCAGAACTCTGCTTCTACTTCCTTTCTAACCCAAAAAACAGTTTATATCAGTTTACATTTCCAAGGCTATCATGGCAAGGAAAAGTGCCAGAAAGTTACTTTTTTTTAAAACGAAAGCCTACTTTACATGTTTAGCTTCTCCAAACAAATGCAGCCTACACCATGTTTTGAGAGGCCCAAAGTCTAGCTCTGCACAAGTGAGAGAAAAACTCGGGACCTAAATCTTCTTTAAATACATGTTGAGTGTCTGTGATTACCAGTGGAAACGTGCCATAACACGTGTCAGTCTAATTTTGGAAGCAAAATGTCCAACCGGATGGTGTATTGCTAATTTTCCTCCTTCTCTGCAATTCTTTGCAATCCCTGTCATTCCCTCCATCTCTCCATGTCTGCAGCCATCAGAAGCGCTGACTCCTGTACATTTAGCATTAGGGTGAGCTTGACAAGAGCCAGCACTTCTGATCGATGCCAGTGCTGCCAAAGGAGATCTTGACAAGATCTACAGACTACAGGAGTTTACGCCTTCCTTTTCTCTCCCTCTCTCTAACCACGTCTCTGCAAAATGTCCCAAGCCATTGTTTTCTGTTTCTGTCACTATGCCATTAACCTAATTAGCCACAGGAAACAAAGAAATCTAGACAGTGTTTAATATGATGAATTTCCAGAATGACTTGCTGGAGCTTTTGTCTGTACACAAGAGGATGACATAAGAAGAGAAAAACTGAAAGTTTATCTAAATTATCTGGGAATCAGAAATAAGAAACAAAGATAAATACTCATTAGAAAGCCTTATTAATTTCTGCATTGGCCCTGATATTTTTTTTAAAAAAGTATTTACAGTGTGTTAAACATTCAAGAATTAAAATTTCAGCATTATGCCAACCTATAGTTACCTAGTAGAGAAAATAATAACAACTTGCAATTTATTTTTTTTTTAAGGAGATGACTACCACTCTTTTAACATGGATTTGTCTGGTTTATCAAGTTTAAAAATTGTAGTGTGTCTCTGGACTATAGGGCTAATATAATTAAATCCTATTAACACATCAGGAATAAAATCCTTTAATAGGCACATGAGGCTTTGAGAAGCAGCTCATTCCTGAGCAGATTTAATATCCTTAAATTAAGCAAGTGTGAATGGGAAGATGAATCTTATTAAAAACTTAAATCTGATTATATTTGAAAATTATTGGTTTCTTAATGTAATAAATTATCCAATACAGACTAGAACAAATAATATATCCTAGCTTCACATAACTCCACTCTATAACAAGTGACAAACGAAATTAAGAATGACTGTGGGGCAAAAAGGAAGGTCTTTTTATAAAAGTCATTTTGCATAATGAAATACTTAAATCATTTTAACAAACACTGGGGGAGGGGATGGAAGATGTATGTGCAGATGAGGACATTAGAACAGGACTCATTTTTCGTCTTCAAAAAAGGAAAGTAAAGACAGTCAGATTGGGGTTTTTTTTCCTCTAAAAATGCCATTCTGACGAATTTGTTGTAAATTTTGAAAAGAAAAGCTGAAGCTTATGTTGGTGGGAGCTGATTCCTTTTCCAGAAGGCTAATGCAAATGTAAACCATCTGCCACACATTCTGCTGATAAAGCTGTACTTCCGAACAATGGACCAACAGCACTGGAATACTAAAACATTAGCTCAACATTAGGAAAAAGTTTTGAAACAGATTATAACTTCCAGAAAATCGAGGTATTTTACTGTCCTTTCATGCAAAGAGAAATTATAGCATATATAGACATATATATGTATATACACAGATCTTACGTCATGTATACAGAGCATGCATCAGGAATACTGAAGAAGAGGTAAGGGTGTCTGTTACCAGGATCCTATGCTAGGGTATAAATCACATTCAATCACTTAAGTAAACAGAAATACCTCACTCAAAACTTATAAATAGCACTGCTACTTTAAATTAAAATGGAGATTACCATTAATCATTGACTACTGAGTATGTTTATGTCTCTTCCTTTTTAACTGTGTCATTGCAAAGTGTTAGCAAGTAACAGCCAAGCAAGCAATAGCTTGACAACCAGTAGTCCAAGGTCTCTAAATAGGACAGTGGACACCATCCAAATTTTTAATCTGGTCCTATATTACACATTTATGAATGAAAGAACCAGGAACCAAAAATCTTTACTTCCAAATCAGGTTAACCAAAATAATTTTCTGTGAATGAATGCAAACAAAAATAGTTTTTGAAGAAAACACCACAAAAAAAAAAATTATAGAGATAAAAAAAACCTGCCCAACTGATTAAATAACATCTCCCAAAATGGTTTCTTAAACTACTTTGATGACGGTAGGAGGCACCAATATAAGAATCTGTAGTGAGAAATTTTATTTCTATCATGCAATGCAGCAGCCTAAAACTGTTCCCCTATTTCACCACTGTAAAATACTCTTGAGTGCATTCCAGGCTTAGCATAGGTCACCATCTATGTATCCACCACCAGAACCGATCTGGATATAATGCTAATGATTTAACCAGAAGACTTCAATATCCACTAGTTCCCCCAGTTGTGTTAATTATTCAGGCATCAAGCTAGGGGTGGGAGGACAAAACTGCATAATCACAAGTTAAAATTCCTCTAAAATGTGACACACCAGTAATGTAAGAATTTATTTTTTTTTAATGTACCTGCCTACCAGAGCTGATGTTGTTTCAAACTGTAAGCAGGCAGCAGTAAAAGCAAACCTCAAAACCCAAATCTCAGAGATACTTACATGATTCTGCAAGCCCACCTCAGAAATATTTAAGTTTGGAAGTGAGCCTTTCCATAATTTGAATGCCCCTTTAAGCAAAAAGTGTCATTTAATTTCAGAAAACAGATAGCATTTGACTTCTTTAACAGTAGTTGTCTTACTCTTCCTCAAAATTCAGGTTAAAAACAAAATCACAGTTAGTCTCTCTGTGATTACTGCCTCAAGTTGTATGTGCATTTTAGATTACCAGCAATTTCCCCCTATTGTCTTGTATTTATTTAAGTAAAATAGCATCTACATGTGTGTTCAATAAACAAAATAGGTTATTCTAGAATAAACAAAGTAACTGTCCTCCACCACCACCTTTGGTTGCCAGTACTCATTTCTCTTTAGAATTGCTCAGTGGGA
>NW_020799109.1:19589737-19611992 GCF_003259725.1 Athene cunicularia | reverse complement strand
ACCCAAACAAAAAACCCAAAACACCAAAACCAAAAACCAACAAGAGTTCTGGTTGTTTCTTAGATGGATGACAGATTTTGTTCTAATTAATCTAGAGCACTGTGTATAGAAACGACTGCAAAAGCAAACATGTCTATTAACAAAAAGCAGTGATTACTGCTTGGCATTTAGCCAGTAACTCTACATAAGCAATGAATTGATGCCTGCAACTGTCTCAGTGCCATATGGGTTCTGCTGTAGCAATGAATTGGATCCAACGCAAGGTTAAGATGTGTCAAATTTAACTGGGGTTTAATTGATACTGGTAAAGAGGCTCTAAATAAAGAAACAGTGTGTGTGCTATTAGAAACAGGATGCATGTCAGCCTACATCCCCCAGCTTGTTGGCAACAAAACTATGCTGAGATATCCAAAGGAGTTTCCAAATTCCTTTTTTTTTTTTTTTTTTTTTTAAAAAAAAAAAAAAAAAAGGCATTGAAAGACAGAACACTAATCAGGTATACAGTGTTACCGTCCTTCGATGTTTCTGTTTTTTAGATCCTAAAAAATCTCTTTTCTCAGCAATGCCAGTAAACTCACATTTCCATTCACTTATGAAGAAAATATCCCTAAATTACACGAGTGGCAAGATTGCACAGCTTAATATTTGAGAGCCAGAAATGGTAAAGTTACCCGTAAGAAAAATTATCCTTTGTTGAACAGCAACAAAATACTGTATGACTCCTAACCAGCCTCAGAAGTTATTCATTGTGTATGATTGTTATTTTTGGTCCACTGACAGCTTTGGTGCAATGAGCCTTTTATACAAAGTGACACGTACTTAGAGTGTAAAGACCTGAATTGCTCAGTGGGAGCGGATTAGCACTTGGCCTGGGAAGCGGGGAGGTACAGAGGGTTATTCCCATCCCTTTTGTGTTTGGAGTGAGCCAGAAACAACAGGGTGCTGCAAACATCAGTGCTGGCCTCTCAGCCCAGGACCACAAACCTGGCTGGCTCCCACTCTGTAAAAGACCCTACTCCCTCCGTGCTGCCCAACCTCACCCCAAGTGGCAGCAACGTCCAAAAGAACCCCAGCACTGGTCACCTGTCAAGCACCTTCCAGCCGTCTCTAAAAATGCTGCAGCATCCAGGCTGCACCCAGACCCTTCTGTCCGGGCTCAAACCATGTCAGGCGTGAGCTTCTAAAGTGCTACCAGTGGAAATGCTGATATTCAAAATAACAACCCCCCCTCTGCAGACCTCAGGTGAGGAAATGGGGATAAAGTGACGTAGAAAGAGTAATGGAAACCACTCTCAGTTTGCAGCTTTCCCCAACAGGGAAGAAGATGGCAGCAGGAACAACACTCCTGAGTTTTTCACAGTTTTCAACATCAACTACATTCTCTGAAAATAAAGATGACTGGCCCTTACTCTTGAGTTCTCACAGGATGAGAGCCAAAGATAGGGCCTATAAATACTGATGGAAGGGACCAAAGACAACAGAGCCAGGCTCTTCTTAGTGGTGCACAATGGAAGGATGAGCAGCAACAGGTACAAGCTGAAACACAAGGAATTTCACTTAAACATAAGAAAAATATTTTTACAGTGGGAGTAATCAAACACAGGAACAGATCAACCAGAAAGGTTGTGGCATTTCCATCCCTAGCGATCTTCAAAACCCAGCGAGTCACAGCCTGGAGCAACCTGCTGTAGCTGAGCCTGCTCTCAGCAGGGGGTTGGACAGGACAGTCTCCAGACATCCCACCCCATCTCAACCACCCGGTGATCTGGTGATTCTGTAAATTAGCATCATTTTGACACTTTTCATGATATAAAAAAAAAAAAAATATTGATAAAGAAAGCTGATAAGTAAAAATATGGAACTGAGGTATTTTTTAAGACTCCCTGTCTTCCACTTGTTACATTTCTGAAGATATACTGCTTCCTTCTAACTGTTCCTCATGCTCAAATGGCAGCAGCCCATAAATATCTCCAGTTTCCTTAAAACGGCTTTGATTTACTTCCTTCAAAAAGAAAAAAAGAAAGAAACCACCCATGTTGAGACCATGCTGAACCTACGCCGGCTCAACTACATCCATCTTTTGTATTTTAAATTTTGGTTTGTAATTAGGTCATCTCTTTACTTCATATTTGAGCAATTCCTGGCATAGTGAGGTTCATGTTGAAAGCCAGGATTTCTAGACATATCTCTACTAGCAGTAATAACTATTATAAGAACTATCTTGATATGTGAAATTCTTCAATAATATCTTTGCTTCTTTCTCCCAGACCAGTATATTTCAAGTTAGTTTTTATGACTAGTTTGGCATTTATACATCAAATGGTACCGAGCTTTTATTTGATAGCCTTTAGTCTTTCTACCTCAACACTGAATTCTTGCAGTATTCTATGGCTACTCTCACAACTTTTTGTCATAATGTTTTATTGTGCAACTAAACTTATTTTTTTATAATCGTTTTGATGCAATTTTGGTACCTTTTTCCCACAGTGGAAAATGTTTTCTAGTAATTGTAATGATTTCTTTTCATTTTGCTTTGCTGACAATGTTCTAATCCTGTAGGTAGCTTTCTGCATTGTTTTTAACCCTGCAGGGAGTAACAACTGTGTGACATATTCAGCAAAGGAACCATTTACAGTAAAAGGACATTGTTCCATTACTTATATTAGAAAACAAAGACAGAAAACAAGACAGGGAAATAAAGTAAAAACAACTGTATCTGTACAGCTAATGTTTGATATTTGTCAGAAAGACGTAACAGAGTTGTTGTTCTCTATATGCAGACAGTGGAATCAATACTGTTCTACAAATAAACCTATGACAAAGAAGAAAAAGTTGTTCGCTGCTTATTAATGCCCAGCAATATTATGTGCTCTATATATTTCAAGCAAAATGCAAACCCCGGTCTCAAGCAGGAAGGAACACAACAACAAAAGAATTATTTACTACTGTATCTTTAATGCCCCACTGACTGTCTTGCCTGAAAAGTAGGAGCTTGATTTTCTTTCTCCCTGTCCTTTCAAACGATGCATGTGTCTGAGAGACAAGATTGGCATGTTACTGCCAATTCTCTAATACACAGTCTTGTACACTGGAAATCAGTATGGAACACTGCACTCACATCTCCCCTAACTTTTTACAGCCTTTAAATTGCCAGTCTTCTGACTACATTTCTTCAAACAATATTGCCATCTGACTGATATCAATCAAATGTATTGCCCTTTGATGTCAGAACTCACAGAGTCATCCCACTTGACTGAATTTTGATTACCTCTGTATTCAGAAAAGTAATGTGTTGTTCTTCAAAAAATAAAAAAGCGTAGCCACTACGCATATTTAATAAAGAACTATTGGCTCCTGTATCAGGAAAATAATACCAAAAAATTAACTGTAAGATTCTAACTTTTCATACATGTTTTGCTTCCTGAGTGAAGGTAAATTTTTTATAGTGTAGTATGGAATGTAGAATAAGCATTTAGAGACTTAACCTCTAATATCAGGTTTTCATCTGTTGTGGCTCCCAAATTTCCCACATCCCACATGTCCTACAGTACCAGTACAGAAGGGGATGTGCACCATGTTATGATGTCCAGTGCTATTCCATATGCATCACAGCAGGGGACATCCTACCACCCATCTTTTTTTTTTTTTTTTTTTTTTTTTCTTGGAACTGGTTGTATGTTAAAGCATGATTCAAAGAAAAAAACCTGTGCTCAACAGGAAAACAAGCCACCCACATATCAGATTCCCTATTAAGTCAGATGCAAAAATCTGCACTGAGGCACAAAGGACGGGAGTCCAACTAAAAACCTCAAAAACACTGATCATGATAACTGCTGCACTCAGTCAGTCCATGTGGAAATTAAGAGAGACTGGATAGCTTACAAAGAAACACCACATCAGAAATGGTCTGTGAAACTCTTCTGAAAACCAGAGTCATAACTTGGAGGTTCTCTGATGCTAGAGATTTGGGTTGGGGGGTGGGGGTGGTGCATTTATGGTTTTCCTGTGCTTTACTTTAACCCCTGCAGTATTATCTTTCTCTGTGTTCTTCTCTTTGCTTCAAGGAATGCATACCTTTCCCATAACAAAAAAGTAGCCACAAAAATTACATTCATTGCTACCACACCCACCTCCATCCCTCCACCCTGCCAGAATGAAGGCAAGAATGGCAGACTTATGTCTGTAAGCCAGAAGAAGAAATTTCAGCAGAATTACCTTTGCAAGAAGATATTTTAAAAGCTATGCAAACAGGTAAACCCATTGGCATCTTTCAGTCTGAGGCTGAGCTTAAGAGTATGTTGTTCTACTCCTGAACAGGAAAGGAAGACCAGTTCCAGGACATTAGATCAAAGATAGTCTAAGCATATTGAATATAACTGTTTGCAGAGCGGGTACAGACTAGCAAAATTCACTTTCTCCTTAAATGTTTAAAGTGCTGAAGAGATACAGATTTGCAACCTTAAGAAGGAGGCAATCCAAGTCACCATCATGTGGGAATGGTTCCCAAAGCTATGGATAACAGAAACAAAAAGATTAGTTTCAAAACACCCTTTCTAAGAGATAGGACCTCATGCAGCTAAAATTCTAATCTTTCTAGAGGAAAACATCTTTTGATAATAAACTACTATTTATTAAAAAGAAGGAGGAAAAAAAAAAAAAGGAAATAAAAAACAACAACCTTCTGTATCTTCCTAAGCTTCCTTCTTGGTCGTTTAGGTAACTGAGTGGGTTTTAGCAGTTCTTAATGTGTTATTGGCACACCTGCGTTACAGTACCTACCCCAGCACACTTCTTAGGCTCACAAAATTAGCAGTTTCTATGATCTGTGTTTCAGACAGCGTTGACTCTTTTGCTTATGTCCCTCATGAAGATTCAAGTCTTTTGCAATGCTTAGCTTTTGCTGCACTCTCACTCCATCACTGTTGCCAATACATAAAGTTCCTTGGCACATCAGGGCAGACAAACTGTTTCTCTGGATGGCTCATTTTTCCAGAAATGACATGTGTCACAAAGCACCTCAGACTCCTTAAACCCCACATTCATTCCCTCCCAGTCAATATATTCTCGTGCCCTTGTATACAACCTTCAGTTCTTGAAAGGAAGAAGAATTAACTTTTATAAAATGAATCCTCAGTATTCCTAGCGTAACTGACTGCACAGTCACACATAAAGCCTCCACTTCTTCAAAAAGCCTCCTCTTCCTTTAGAAGGAAAAAAAAATGGATAATACCTACTTTCTTAATTTGCACCCTCAGAATAAGCATTAGTATTTATGGAGGTAGCAAAACTCTATGCCTTCAGAATTATGTTCTCCTTTTGCTGGAGACAGACACTCTGAACACTCACAGCATCATTTTCCATTTCTGGGCCAGGCAAATTGCCCCAGCCACTCTTCGCTGAGTCTGATCAAGCAATGAGACTTGCTTGAGGCTATACATAATTCTTAAGATTGTACTTTGAAGAATCATTTTAACTCAAAAGGGTGGTGGATTTTTTTTTTCATTTCAGTCTAAATGGCTTATGGTGAAACATATTTCTATTGGTCAGCCAAATGAAAAGATTGGATCTGCCAGACATTACAGTACATGGGTAGTGCTGATCAGAAAAAAAAAAAAAAAATCTTTCTTAGTCTGCCTTTTCTAAGGCCATTAAAAACTTCTTTTGAGTTGTACTTTTGACATAGCTTCTAACATATTAGGAGAGAAATATAAGTTTTCTTTGCTTCTTCAAAGTGCTGTTCTTGCAGACACATGGACTCCCATCCCAGAAGGAAACATTTCATGCATTCAGTATCCATCACAAATGCTCCACTTACTATCCCAGTTTTATTGCCTGGCTGAGCATGTTTAAGCGGAAACACCAGGGAAAAACACCAAAGTAAAGATCTCGGGAGCAGGGGCGGGCAGAGCTGCCCTCCAGCTCCTCACCAGGGCCAATGTGGCAGGGCAACCCCCACCTCTGCCAGCCGTTACATCCTGCACTGGGCACGGTCCAGGCGCACGGCAAGGAGGGGTGCTCGCCAAACGGGAAACCACAATGCTCATTGCATTCGGAAATGGATTTCCACTTGGATACAGAAAAGAATGTAGTGTTACAAGATCATTGCATTTCCTATTTCTCCAGCTCCTCACTGGCCCAGCCTTTCTCCTTTCTTCTTCCTTTTTTAATCTAGGAATGGATTTGCCTTTGACCATAAACAAAGAAGAATATATAGAGAGCTCAGGCTTCAAAATCCTTCAATCTACAACCACATGTATGAAGTGCTTAACAGCTAGCACAAAAGAGCTCCTGAATGACAGAAGGAAAAGCATAAATGTGACTGAAATGGCATTTACAAAATTAAGACTCAAATCTTTGGCACTTCCTAAAAGCATTGACTGCAAGAAAATTGCACTAGTGGTACACTAGCATGAGAAGCAATCCTCCTCCACGTCACTGACAAAATAACCCACTGATGGATGACTGGTAGATTTTGCATCATTCAGTAAAATATTAAAAATAAAATTTGAGGAGCTGAGCATAGTATATAATAACATCGAGTTGTTATTATGTTCTTTTCATCTGTTAGAAAGCTGCTAGAAGATGATACCTGCTTTTCAAAAGAAAGCCATAGTTAAATGGGGCTTATATCTCTTAAGTGTGATTGACTTATTAAGGCATACTCTGTCACTATTTTTTTAGATATATTTCTTCTTTTCCCTTCTGACAGCCCAACCATAAATCTGTTGTTGCAAATCTGATGGATTTGCATACTCCATCCTCTGCAGGATTCATGGTCTACTTAGAGATAAGAAGGTACTTGCACCCTAAGGTCCAAATCATTAACTGGCTTTTCAACCCTCCTAAAACACTGGAGTGTCCTAGTTCCTCCTTCAGCCCAGCCCCAACCTCTTAAATAATTGAGTCCAAGTTTCCACATTATGTGCAAATAGAGTTGTTACTATTTAAAAGAAGGCAGGGAAATTAAACACAGTATGTAATTTTAGAACAGGGTCACTGCTCAGATATTAATGACAAGTAGGATATGCAGAGATATACAGCCTATGGACTGGTGTAATGAGAAGAAAATCCATAACCTCCCCCAGAAGATGCTCTAGCCAGTGCAGAAAAGGAATAAAACCCCCAAATTAAAAATCTACCTAAAGGCTGCCCATCCATCCACAGAGTGATTAGTGTGGGAGTTGGCTGCAACAGCTAGATCTTTACTGAAGTCTGAGTACAGAGAAATACAGAGATAAAACAAAAGCTTCTTCTGGTGCTCTTTGGGGAATTAATGGAAAACCTAGGGAATAATTAAATAATATTTTGGTTGGCTGGGATGTCCATTTCAGTAATTCAGAGACAAAAATTAACTTGAGAAGCTACTTGCAGGAAGTTTCAGAAGTCAAGCACAGAAGAGATTAGCACCAGAGGGTACAATAAAAAATTAGTTTAGCCTATGATCCAGAGTATCATATTGTTCTTGAAAATCTTGCACAGTGCTGGAAGACTGAATGCTGTGCTGCCAGCAAACACTTTCAATAATATGTTTTTGGAATGGCAGTTCTTGCTTTTGGTGCTCATTTAAAAATGGCTCTTGATTATTTTGTACCATGGCTCATAATGTTTCACTTTCTGGACCAATTCTTTCCTTCTTGATTTGATGTTTCTTGCATGCACAATCTTGAAACAATTTATCTTTTGTCACACTAAATGTGGCACAACAGTACTGCTTTTTGGTATGGTCCTTAAGTGCTATTTTTTGAAGCCCTTTCAGAGGGACTGACCTTCCACTCTCTTGCCTTGAGTCAATGGGTTGTCACCAAAGTCTATGCTGAGCCTTTTCTCTTCACATACTTTCCCATTCTTGTGTTTTGTCCCTGAAGGTTGCTAATTTCCCCAAAATCAACAGAGCATCACCTATTACTGATGGTGCTAGAGGCCAATACATCCAGGTACATATAGCATAATTACATTCCCATGCAAACAACAGGTGTTTTATCCGAGTGAGGGGTTTTACAAACCATGTAGTTACCAATACTTCATTTCAGTTCTCGGATGCTGTGACAATTACTCCCAGGAAAACTAAGCATAAAGGTTCAATTTTATCCTTCACCAGTTCAGAAGCAATTGTTTTATGGACTCCAGTAGGAAATATTTGTTTATGGACAGATTCCTCTGGACCAGAATATTTGTATTTCTCTACTATTGATTAGGATTTCTCTTCCACACTGACTTGTTATGCCCACCTCTGGACAGATAACAGAAAAGGCCAGGCAGTACTATTTAATTGCAGCTACACAACTCAATAATTTTGCCATTGTGCAAGGTCTTGTCAAAAATTAGCTTTTAAAACAGTGATATACTCAGGCAGTCAAAGTCCTGAAAAGGTACACATTGGCTGTTTTAATCAGGAAACACAGAAAAGTTTTAGCTGCTTAAAGTATTTTAAGCTTAAAAAAAAAAAAAAAAAAAAAAAAAAAAAAAAAAAAAAAAGTTGTGGTTTTGACCCATTTCAGGGAAGCATCTCTGTTCAGGAAAGCAATCACTAACAAGTTCAAAATAACCACTTCCTTAGGTGCTATCCTGAATGTAGGCAATATTTGAGCTGTTTTTATAAATCAGGAGCCTCATGAAGGTTTGGGCAATCTGTATTTTTGCCCTTCTGTTTTCAAATGCAGAATACAAACCCAGTAGTCATTACAAAACATTGCCAACTGTGGAGTGATGAGGGCAAATACTGATAGGACTCCACCTGCTTCTGGGCCCACTGTGCAATGTACTCACATCTCATACATACAAAGGAGGTGAATCTCCCATTTCATTTATTATTACACGCCCGATTTTAAGACCTTCTAGATTTTTTGCTAGGAATATACATTTTCAAACAAAGCTTACTCCAAGTTATCCCTTTGACAGCATATGGACCACCATAGCAGTTCTTGGAAACACTCATCCTTTCAGCAGGTTCAGTCTACTCCAGTACTCCTGCACAGGTATGTAAGAGCTTGCAAGACAGGACAATATATGGCACTGAATATTGCTATGAAGAGAGCAGTATTCTCACTCATGCATGCATGTGCAATAATGTGCTGCAATCACCAACAGTCCTTTCTATTTAAAAATTTACTCCCTCTTGTATCACCTCAAGGACCAGTAGAATAATAGAGATATCTGCAAAGGGGAGCAAGAGATCTTTACAGATCCTCCTGCCCTACCGTAATTTACTGCCTTTACATCCCATCCTGATGGCTGGTTTCTTCCTTCATCACCACCGTGCTTTTTCCATTATGACAGAAAACGATGAGGCAAGAGGAAAAGACCTGCAATCACAAAGCAACCCAGCGATAGCCCAGCTAATAACATGAAATAAAATGCATTGTGCTTCCCTGCTCCTGTGAGAGAAAATGATGAAGCACAAACCCAGTTCTCATCATTCAGCAGTCTGGCTTAAGGAAAAAAAAAAAAAAAAAGAAGAAGAAAAGAGACACCACATGACAGCTGAAGAAAAAGATTTTGGACTGTGTCACAGAAATTGTTCTATTTTCTGTATTACATAACCGACCGCTTTTAGGTTTGTCTTTGTACTTTGTGAAGTTGTCAGACCTGATAAAAGCGAAGGGATACTACAGTACTTGACAATAAATCATTCTCAGCAAGCAGTAACAGCCATCATGTTTCAGAAAGCACATGCAGGTTCTATTTTGCATGTGGATTATTTCCTCCAATAACTCACAAACTTATCCTCATTGGATTTTCTATGTTTCAAGAAAAACATTAATGATTATAATGTGGAAAAATAGTTGCCACCTTCTGTTTACTTACTTTCTATAAGACCGCTCAAAACAGCAAAAGCTTTATTGTGTTTAGGCTTTTTCCCAAAAGCTAAATTGTTAGAAACATAATCCAATAAAATAAAGAATGTTTTTGCTGTCCATTTCATGTACTCTCAGTAAAATTTTTTTTGAGCAGATTTTTACCATTTTCACAAAACCAAAGAAAAGTATTTATCTCTTTCCACAAAAACAAAAAAGGTTTGAAAAGCTCTGACTTTCAACAATTTATTGCTGCTCATCATCTTTCCTGACGATGGCTGAATTTTGTAATCCAGACCCAAGCTTTTATTTATTCCTTAAGCAGACTGACTTCTTGGGGAAATACACAAGAGCAGTCAACACCAGCCTGAAAAGCAAGAGAGGCCATCAGACCCCCCCGGGCACTACGCTGACCGACGGAGGGGCCCAACGCTGCATGGCCCCGAGTGCCAGCGGGAGACGGGGCACACGGCACCTGGCAGGGCCAGTTACCCCAGAAGTATGATGTATGCAGATGTGAAGAGCCACTTGGAACAGAGGTGACAGGGGATAGTGTGCTTTGAGTCACACTTGATCCGCATAGAGATTGCCAGTGCGAACAGCCGAGCTGTCCTCCACCCAGACTGCGCCACAGGATTTTCTGAACTTTTAAAGAAAGTGAGGAGTTTTCAGTCTCTGCCACTCTGTCTCCAAGTGCTCAATCAGAACAAAAAGCGAGTACCCTTGGGATCACAGAGGGAAAACATCTAAACCTCTTCTGCCACAGACATTACGAGACTTTCCTGTTCTTCACTCCTATGATTTTATAATTAAGTAAACACCATTTTTTAATATTGCAAAGCACTGGGTACAAGATGAGTAGGTATATTATCAACCAAGGGGCTTTTTTCTCAAATTGTTTCCTTCCATCTTAAATACATAATATTACATTCAATTTGCATTACTTTTTTTTTTTCTATTTTTGTTATCTCTGCCTTACTGTTCATACAGAGACTACATATTCTTTGCTATTTTACAGAGGAGCTCTTTGAAAGTAAGCAAAGGCATAAGTCAATTTATGAAATACAGAAGTGTATTAGCCCCTGAAATTGTGGCTTCCCATATTACTATAGGTCCACATTTCTTTGCAGCATTTTCATTTTTATCAGTGTTTCATCAGAGTACAATGATAAACGGATGTTGCATACCCCCAGGCTCACAAGCAGTTGAGAAAAGATCTGCTATTATAGGAACATACAAATGCTAGATTTTTAATAAATACACTGCTGTATAGAGCAGACATATATAACATATTAGTATGAGGTACATGCATATTACATAACTTCATTCCAATAATGCATTTATACCCTGATTTATTCAAACTCTATGTGATGAGTTTAATTATAGAGACAAATTAAGAAGTGCATAATAATCTTCAGCTCAGAGGCCAGCACTTACTGTGGTGGCCGTCTGCACAGGGAAGAATTTTCTACTTAAAAACCACTGTGCACTGTAATTTGGAAGGAAATAATCTCCTTTGTCATGTTTGCATCTATCCAGCAAAAGGAAGTTAGTGATTAATGCTTGTGATATTTTCCACAACGGAAGAATCTGCTTCCTCCATACACTTTGATTTACTCTCTCTTATTTTGGTGTTGTATTTTGACAAAGGACGTTGTACCTGTCTATCAGGCGTGGTCTTAATCTTCATAACTAACCCAGCTCCTGAAATACTCAGGCTTCATGCAACCCATTAGTATTTGTATACACCCATATTACCAATTGCTGCAGAAATAAAGCAGCTCCTTGAAGCCAGGCTACCCTTTTAGAAAGGTTCAATATTTTCTCTTACAGGGAGAAACATAATCAAGACAAGGCACCAGAATTCATCCTGCAAAGTGATATTCATTGTATAACTTCATGGTAGCAACTTTATATCCTGCCAGTTGCCAATATATTGGATCACAAGTTCCTTTCTCTCAAAATCAGTACAACTGATTTTTTTCTCACAAGGTTTTCCATACAATACACCCAGTAATGGGCAGAATCCCTAGTTTGGTGTCACACAGCAGGGTGGTCTGCCAGGGAGGGGTGTGAGGGGCAGCACTGGAGGCACAGGGCCTTGCTCTGTGGCCACAACTACCAAGCCAAGTACTATCTCACGCAGACACAAACACCCACCTGGCAGGGATGCAGCCCACACCGACTACAAGCCCGTGCCTTCCTCACAGCACCAAGCACACAAAGTGCTCCCTTCCCCATCCTGGGGGCTCACCACACAAGAGCCAAAATCCTAAACCTCCACAGTCCTCTCTTCTTCCCACCTTCCTTCCCCTCTCAGCCATTTCTACCTTGAGCTATCTCAGCAGACAACAGAGATGCCTTGTGTGTCCCACATCCAACCTCAAGCAAAAGCTACACTGGTGGCCACAGGCAGGGAGGCTCCTGTCTGCGAGACAGAGCAGCCGGTGCAGAGACTCCAGCCAGGGCTTACAAGCCACATTTAACAAGAATGCTACCACCTGCTTGGCTATGACATTTTCCTAACTAAAAATTAAATTAAAAAAAAAAAACAACCCACAACTATTTTTACTCTAAATTGAATATTTTCACAAACACTTGTTGAATGGAGACACCAACTTGCCAGGAGCAACTAATGCTCCAGGGTCACTGTATCACTCCTCGGTCTGACTAGCAGCATTTATTCTCTCAAGTTTAATGCTTAAAATGGGATAAATACTGGAAAATCTCTCAACTCACAACACTTCAGAGCCACAGTACAAAGCAATGTTTGTTTTGGAAATAAGCTTACAACATATACAGTGATTCATAAATATTTGCATTTTATAATCATTTCTGCAAATGAATTGGCAAGTCAATCCACACAGAGATGGGATTCCCTCCCTACAAAGGGAACAAGCTGCAGAATTTTAACTAATTTCCTTCTTAGTGCCTGTGAGCCATGGTCACTTTTCCTCTCTCAGAGCCCTTCCCTCATGATGTGCAAGGGAAAAATTACTAATTTTTCCTTTGCATACCTTCTTACTTGGATCTGTGTGGGAATGACAGGCATTCCCAAGAAACAAGACTGACAGGAATAAAACGATAGTCCATTTCAAAACAGAGGTGATGCTTCATTCAGAATCCTGCAGTTCTTCCCTTGTATCGTAACAAGAGAATGTATATACTTAAGGTGATGCTGCCACAAAGAGGCAACGTGCTCCAGCTCTTGCAGAAATCCACCCATTGTGTTCCAGATAGAAGGACAACCAGTCTTACAAATACTATTTACAGTGATATTAAAGAAATCCCTAGTAACACCCGGAAAATGAAAAAAAGCTGAATTAACCCATGACACCAGGATAATGCACACCCTTCAGGGGTGCTTTGCCTGAAGTTTGGGTATCTGGAGTGCCAGTCCTACATGTTCTCTTCATTCTGCCCGACCTAAGGACATGTGGATGGTGGAGATCCCTCCCCAGGCTGCTGAACGGCAAATCAAGAATACAAGGAGAGGAACTACTGAGCCACGTCTCTCTCCTTCCTCACACACCATGGAGAGAAAGGGAAGGAACTTCAAAAGTTTAAAAAAGTCACAAAATGATCACACAGCAGCCCAAAAGTGAGGTGGCCAACTTACCAGTGCACAAAGCAGTGACAGCATTACATGGAGACAAAAAAACACCTAAGGCTGTATTTTGTGGCCAAAACACCACGAGACAGCCCTCCACTGTGCCTTGTGGACATATTACCCAGCAAAAAGGTTGCTCTTCAAGGCCTCCAGCACAAGGACTGCCTCTCCAAGGAGAAAGAGAAAATGGCATGTACAGGATTTCACTTGGGAATAAGCACAATATCAAGCCCTCCTCTCCCCTACTCCTTTCCAGATACTCCCACATTCAGACAGACAGATTTACACTCTTTGTAGTTTTGCTCTTTTTCTGCTCTGAGTTGGACTCTCAAAGGGGAATTCAGTCAAGAAAGCATAAGGCAGAAGTTGATGCTGCAAACACATCACCCAGCGGGTCCTCCCACTCTACCAAAGGGCAAGTGCTGTCCTCAGGACAAGCTTGCTTGTGAAGTAAAACCAGGCTGAGGAGAAAGAAGATAAGCATGCCTAAAAATGAAGGAGAATAAACACGTTTACAAACATCACAAAGAAACTATCCACGTTTACCTGCCCAAAACCAAGTCCTCTATTACTGAAACAATGATCAAGGGCATACAAGGAAGCCCAAAGGTGCTTAACCTAGGCCACCAGAAGTGTATTTCAAATCAAGCTGAAACAAGTGCACACACTAAAACTGATCGCAGTAGAGGTTTCCTTCTCCATTTTGGACATCTACTCCTTTCTCTTCTTAGCCCATGTACCTGGCAAGCTCCCTGAGATGTCTCCCAAATTCCAGCAAGTATACCAATTTCTGATCATTTGAATGAGGCTGTTGCTAAGCAACACCTTTTCTTTCTCTCTTTTGGTGTTTTTTTTTTTTGGTTGGGTTTTTTTGTGGGGGTTCAATTACACTTAAAAATCCATGATGTGCTGCATGTGAGCAAGAGAGAGAAGATGTTGCCTTAAGTTTTACTAATGCTATCACAGATTCTCTAACAAACAAAAAAAAAAAAAAAAAAAAGTTTATCAAAACAACACCTCAAAAGAAGCTCACTTGTGTGGGAGACTAATTGTATTTCCTATATTCTTCTCAGTCTTCAAAAGAAAAACAAGTTTGTTTGTTAATAATATGATGTTACTAACTCTTACCTACAGCCCATCTTATACTTTTGGGGGCTCCAGTGCTAATCAGCCTTCTTATATCCATCATTTCCTTCTCACCCCTACCTCTGCTCATATGAGTGAAGGTTGAAGGACCCTTTTCCTTTACTGAATTATTGTAAACATGTGAAATAAAAAATCCACCTAAGAGATGACCCACATCACACAATAATAATGAGGGATTTTTCTATCAATTTCAACAGATTTTGGATCATACCCTAAGAAGAGTCAGGCCATTTATAAAATTCCTTGTAGACACTGCAAATAAAATTATGAAGCTGTTTCTGTAAAGTGGCTCATTAATTTAAAAGGGTGGCTGATCCCTGAAGGGAAGACCCACTTCAACAGGAAGGTTCTGATGTCACACCGGGATTTCATTAGCGCACTGGCTAGAAAAGATGCTAAAATAAAATGTAAATAACTAACTAATTATGCATGCACTACAAAATGAAGCGCCTCCAAAGTAATTAGAAATGTCCATACATGGCAGTCGGAACTGTAAGCTGAGCACAGAGGGTTCGTGCTCTCCAGCTATGACAACTGAGTGATCACGGAGAGTTTCTAGGCTGCAATGGGGCAAAAAGAGATGGCATTTCCTAAGTGCGCTGCCTGTGACTAAATGTAAATTAATAAAATTACAAGGGATTGAACCATTGCCAAACCAAGACATTCTGGGTTCATCCCTGTCTATTGGAGACCCATGTTAAGGAAGGCTGAAATCTTACATTAGCAGAGAGATAAAACTGGATTGTTTTCAACAGAGCTGAACCTCAGTAAAAACAAATATAGTTCTGTATATTTCCAGTGAAAATGGTGGGAGCTACATGAGAGGATGAACATAGTGACAAGTCAGGAACTAAGATGTCTCCCCTTCCCTTCACCAATTAAAATTTTCTTTTATTTTCATGTCATTATTCTACCTGTAAAACCAAAGGATTCAATGTAAATGCTTCATTATTTTTTTAGAACTCCTTGTTAGACCTTTTTAATCCTTGGCACAAAGAGATGTCATTTGGAAATTATTTTCCTTCTAATGAAAGTACCATCTTTGCTAGGAGATGTAGGAAACTTTCTTTGTAGAGAATACAATTATGCAGAATGGCACAAATTTTGCTGTCATTTGTAATCCTAAAACTCCTGTGGAGCTATTGAAGCTACATGGGCATTTCAGAGAAGAATCTATTTTAACTCTTAGACACTCTCCACTTTTTTTACAGCAAGAGCTGTCACTTCCCACTCAATTCTTCTGCTAAGACATCACTTCTCTGCTGCAATCTGAACTGAGCCTTGTTCTGTCACAGTGATGAGATGCTTGGTACCTAGGCCAGAGGTTTTGTACCTTAAGTTAGGTCACACCTGCAGGAGCATTATTAGGAACCAGCATAAACACCAGGCAGGGTGCCTCAGTCTAGTTGTTTCCCTTCTCAAGCCTCCCCTCCATTTTTTGTTTAGAAATTGGTACACTGGGGAAGAGCCTCTCATGTCTCTCATTCTTGACTGGGTGCTGTAAGGGCTACTGCTACATGTTGGGTTTTGTTTGTTTGGTTGGTTGGTTGGTTTTTTTGGGGGGGTGTCATATTATAGTAAAACAAGAAACACCCCTCAATTCTAAGGTTCTTTAAGGATCACACTATTGGCACCCAAGCCATGGCATTTCCTCCTATAGATCAACTTTCTGCGCTTCATGCAAATGTCTATCTTTGTCATATGTTGCCTTTGTCATATCTATTCATAACTTCTTTTACTCCTCCCAGCATATATCTGAAAATGCTCCTGACAAAGAAAGACAGATTCCTCCTCCTTTCTTCTTTTCAGAGTTATTTAAAGCCTTACATGTTACAAGAGGCATTCCAGCTCAAACAGCAACAATTTTACATATGTATGTATAATTCCTTATAAGTCACAGGCCTCTCCTGTTCAAACGATGAAGAAGAAACCCCTGACCACCATCTCCCTGAGGCCTGTCTGTATTTTACCTCTCTTGCACCTCTAGGTAGAAGCAGACAGAGCTCAGTGACACCCTGAACCAAAGTCCTGCTCCAAAACGGCATTGGGTCAAGTTACCAAGTAGCCCCTGCAGAATGAAAGCAGTCAACATCACACTTGTGATAGTGACCTACATTTTGGAGCAGATGCTAGCTAAAGTGTAAGCTGCTTTTACTGCATTGTTTCAATGTATTTCTCAAGTCAGGTTTCAGATGTATGCTCCTGGAGAAAGCACCGCTGTTCCCCTGCTCTCCCCGCACATTCCCCTCAAAGTCTGCTTCATTATTAACTAAGGTTAAAAGACAAGTAAATTTCAGACAAATAAATATACTTTCCCAAATTAGGAAAAAGCTGAGGGTCTGAAAGCACAGTGGCTTCTGGTAAGAATATCCCAAGATTATCATGGCTCAGTTGTAATTTCTGTGCATTTTTTTTTAAAACATGATTTTTGTTTATGTTGGGTGTCCAGAGTTTCTAACACAGGGCTGATTTTTGCATGTTTTAAGGGAGAGACCCTGGTCATGAGGAAGAGCAGCGTAGGAGGGAGGCAGGGACGGGGATGCACATCAGCCTGCCTGTGCGGAGGCAGAAGGCAGGGACCCCGCGAGGCGGGGGCTGAGGAGGGCTCTCCTCGCACGAAGTCCCAGCCTCAGCCTCACCAGTAAGGTATGTCACATACATAGCATGTGGCAGTTGCCATGGGAACCATCTTTATTTTCCCAGGCAGAGTACACAGATGTGTGCAACCCACCAACTCGCTCACTGTAAATTATTGCTTTTGCGAGAGTCCAGTAACTTATGAAGGCTCCTCTCCAGAAGTTGCTTGAAGTGTTATTAAAGAAACTTTTTTGGGGTCTTGTAATGACACCTGTGCCAACACAGGCAGGTGTCTGCCCAGAGAGACAAGGGGAGAGAAGGGGCAGGCAGTGGGAAGTGCTGGGGAGGGCAAAGGCCATTAGGATCCTCATCCTTCAGAGCTTCTGCACAGCCATAAAGGGAAGGATTAAAGGAGGGATGTCCTATGTAGAAAAATGTATCATGTAAAAACAATTTCAGTTTAAATACAGTGTGAATATTGTGAACTGACTGATCAATTATAGCAGGTTTCACTGGAGCCACTGTTGTAAATGTTTAAAACCAATAGGTTTTTTTTTTTAATAGCATGTAATTTTAAAAAACACCTGCAAGTTTAAAATCATACCTAGGTTAAAGCTGAGGATTGGGAACAGGGCATAAACAAGGTGGATTTATTCTGGGATAATTGTTAAATAAAAGGATATGCTCTTTTCAAAATTTAGGAAATGAAAAAGACACAGTTTAAAAATGCAGGTGTACACTGTATACCCTTTCAGAATTTAAAAAAAAAAAAAAAAAAAAAAAAAAAAAAAAAAAAAAAAAAAAGTTAGAAATCCTTTGTATGTAGAATTTAGTCACCAAATAAAATAAAATTAAAAAATCAGTTCATTCACAGTCAATTACTTCTTTGCCTTAGTAAACTCTCCCGAAATAAACAAACAACTATTAAACTAGAAATCTTCTGTTCTGTTAAAGTCAAGAGGTGAACACTGGATTCTGAAAAAACGACAGATCCAAAGGGCAAAACACACTCAAATTTCTCTGGGAAGCATTTGCTGCGTGAGCAGAGCATTTACAAGTCTCTATGTGCAGTCTTCAGCATTTTCTTTTTTTTTTTTTATTTTCTTTTTTTAGAAAATAAAGGAGGGGGGAGAGCTGCTTCTGGTTTACAGGCTACAAGACGGGATTTGCAACATGCCATATTTTGTGTGGTCTAGCAAGCTACTACTGGTTCAGGGAGCATACTATTTGCAACTGTTTTCCTGGATAATAACACCATGTGCAAGTGTTTTATAACCGAGTCATATAGAAGCTTTATAATCCAAACGTATAAATACTCAAATAACCTTGTGCTAAAGCAGGTAAGAAATGCTAGAGGAAAAACAAATAACAAGAAAAAAAGGAGAGTGAGGGAAGGTGCTGATGCTATTTTTCTAATGCAGTAAGGTACTTTGTGAGGAGCTTTACATTCCTGGAAGATAATGTTAAATTATAACCATACTTTATCCATTCAAATCATTAACAAGATGATTTAAGTTATCACCTACTGAGCACTTGATCTGGGAGTAGGAATACACAGGAAAAAAGGTGCTTTGCTGCTTGCTATATTCTGGAAGTATTACTTAAATTACCTTCAAGTCATCAGATAATTATGAACTTTCTTTTCCTTTATATTTATATGGGATATTTATTGAATTGCAAAGTGTGCTTTTACAATAAAGTGCTTTTTACGTTGGTTTCTTTGTTCATTCAAAATAAAACTGACAGTTATCCTTTTATAAGCTATTCTGAGAACATTTTCTCTTCTTTGAAACTGATTGATGCACTACTTTAAATGTTCCTGCAAATATCGTTTCAATTCAAGTTTCTGCATAATGTAATAAGAAGATAAAAGAATTCCATACTTCAACAAGAGACATTACAAAGCAACTAGAGACATTATCAAGGGCATTAACAAGCTCCTAATAGCAATAAAACCTTTTAACTGTCTGATGTAGAACATGCTCCCTCCAAACCACCACATATTATGGTAATTGGCTCCAATTTCTGATTCTTTCATTGTAAAGTTAAGAAGAGTTAGGTAGAACTGAAAAGTGAACCTGGAATCCACAGTTTAGTTGCTTATCCTTTTTTTTATTATTGTTATTATGGTGTTTTCTTTACAGTACAGAGAATCAGCATGAGTCCCCGCTGCAGAAGCAGCATTTTATATTCCACTCTAAGGTTGCTGATTCTCATTCTTTTTTCTCAATATTTAAATGTATATGGTTTTAATCCTTCTAACAGCTTATCATTTAAAGAGTATTACAATGTGTGAATTAGTCATATTTCAGCCACTTCATCTGTTCATTCCCTGGAAGAATGGAAGTTTAGAAAATTAAATATAACTTGACTTCAAGGTTCTGATTTACCATAGGAAATAATGTGGGGTATATGGTGCTTACTTTCCTTTTTCAGGTTCCCCTCTCAAAAACAAAACTCAGGCTTCATCCAGGGTCCCATAAAAATAAATATAAAATTCATTAAACTATAAAAATGAAAACAGAACCTACAGCAGAAAAGTGGAGAAGTGACATGAGGCTCTCTGGTGATTAACCTGCAGTGTAAAGCCATATGTCCTGCTGACACGTCTATCATACCACTCCTCTGCACAGGCCAGCCGCCTGTTTACTTGAGAAGGGCAATCCTATTGGTATCTAGAATCGTGTTCCAGAAAAGAAGCTGTCATTTCATGTCTCTGGAACAATCCTGGCTTAATGGACAAGATGCCAAGAAACACAGTACAGCAAAAAAACTTCAAGGGGCAAAAAACAACCAACCAAAAAAAAACCCTCTTATAATGTTTCCAGCCCAAAGGTTGGTGTCCAGACACCACAAAACCTGTCAGACTCAATCTGTGTTCAGATGATCAGCTTTTGGGGCGTATGTTGAAGGGTTACAGAAGAAATGCAAACTGGAAACACTGAACAGGATAGCTGGACTACACAATATCTCAGAAGAAGGATGAACTACCTCATTTCTGCAGTTCTTGCTGATGGCATGAAAGAGGATCTCTTGGACTTCACCGAGATCATAAAAGCACAGCATGCAATTTCCATCTACTCTGGAAAAGTAGTTCCACTGTTTCCTGTAATGTTTAATGGCACAATTCTTTCATTACAGTGTAAATTAAAGTAATCCTTTATTATTGCCATTATCAAAGGCTGCTTTAATTAGACTCACTTAAAGGTTTGTTAAGGTTTTTGACAACAGAGCATACAACTATTACACAGCTACAAACAGGCTTTCAGCATGGTTACTAACAAACCTCCTGAAGCCTACTCAGAGCTAAACCCATGAAAACAAACTCCTTTTCCCCACAGCTCTGAGTGCACTCTTCCCACGGCAGTTACTGTAAAAGTTTGGGAGACTACCAAAAAAAAAAAAAAAAAAAAAAAAAACAGAAACAGAATAAACCTGCAATGACACCAATTATGTAGGTGAAACATTTTATCAAAACACTGTAACTACTGTGGCTTCACTTTCACAAAACATGAAATGGCGTTTTGCGTGACACCAGACTTACTTTATAAATTCCACTGACAGCTGTATAGCCTTGACTTTTGCTTCTTCATATCTACTACATCTCTGGTGTTAACTCATTAACTATTACAAGTGGCATATTAGCCTTGTGAAAACAAAACCGGCATCACTCAATGCCTTATTATCTTACACATTTCTGCAGTGAATCAAAGCCTACTGCTAATGTTGGTCTGTCATGGATCAACCTTCTGAATGGTCGCATCGTCAAAGGCATTTTCAGGGCGTTTTAGAAGAATTTCGTTGTTAAAGCGGTACATTTTCAAGTCATTATTTTACAGGAAATAAGCAGAAAGAAGCCCACAATCCTAAAGCATGGGAAGGGAAATAATCAGACATCACAGCACTGTCTTTAGTATATAGTCAAGATAAAAATCTCACTGATACTGCCTTAAGAACGGGAGACACGTTAGTTATCCCCTGTAAACACGCTACCGCCAGATTATCGCTAAGGCTGAATGACAGCCAAGCCTTTCCAATAAACGAGCGGGCTCGGACCGAAAGTTTAAATCACCGTATTAATGTGTTCGAGAGAAAGGAAAAAAAGAAAAAAAAAAAAAAAAAAGTCATAACCAAATAGCTACTTAGAAATTCTATGTGCTTATTGAGATATTAGCTCAGGACAAAGGGTAGTTTGACGTTAGCTCAGTAGTTAAAGTTAAATGTGGCAACTCAAGTGTTAGATAAATGTTCATCATGCCATAAAGTCACTTTTATATAGACCTAACATACCACATGTCTGTGATGTGCTTCTCTGGCACTGGCAACAAGTTCGGTGGTCATATTCATTTAGCCGTGGTCTATCAAAACATGACAATTCAGAGCCATTGTAGTGAATGTCTTGTGATCTCAGAGACCCTTGGGACAAAAAAAATGAATAAAAATATGTATTAGTAAGTTATATTCTTTTCCCTGTTCAGAGCCTCCTATTTTCACAGAATGCTTAAATGTCATACTATACAGTATTTCCAGACGTTTTTCAACTGAAAAACTCACAATGATTATTTGGTTGCGTATAACACAAACCACAGACTTTGCAACAAACCCAAGAATAGCTAGTTCAACTACAGCCTCTTCTAGGGAAATATCTGCTCTATTTTGATGATGATTTGAGAGAACATCTTATTCATTGTTACATTTTCTCAGGGTTTAATGATTCTCAGTGATTCCCAACTGAAATTTTCCACATTCAGCTTTCAGCCACTGGGATTTTGTTTATGTTATCCTAATGAGCTTTGTATTAACAGCAGCATTCATCAATCTGTATAACTGTAAGCCAAGGCAACCGAGTTACTGAATTTCACTAACTCGTTTGAATACACTATGACTGAAATTTTTAAAACTTACATTGTAAAGCGTCTTCTAGGTTAGGAACAATTCTTACAATGCCTCTCTGAATCTCTTTATTTTTGCTTGTGCTGTAAGCAGTGATAACATCAGTTCTTCCTAGTTATTAGTCTTTTTTGACATCGAGTGTTCATTAGATGCGATAAACATATTTTAAGAAAAGTTTTTAAACAGTTTTAAACTACTTTTGACTTTTATCTTAATTTAAATTAAGGGGCAGAAA
>NW_020799109.1:19575481-19589687 GCF_003259725.1 Athene cunicularia | reverse complement strand
CGTGTGTCCGTGCGCTCCGCCGACCGCCCCCCGCAGCCCCCCGGGAGCCCCGTCCCGCCAGGCTCCTCCTGGGACTCTTACCCGATTTTCCTCCTTCTGGCATTCAGAGAGGAAAAAAAAACCCATAAGCGGGTAATGTTCAAAAATGTCGATTCGTCTCATTAAAATGTCGTTATCTTTAGAAAGGTTTAGCAGACAAGCTGCTGTACATGAAAGGGGAATCCTATTAAAAACTTTCCCTTAAAAACTTCCTCCAATCGCGCCCCTTGCTGCGTTTAAAAGGGCATCTGTGATATTCGGGGTCTAATACGGACCCTAATTTTAGGCGGTGAACCTCTTGTTTAACGAAGACACCAGGAGGAGCCCCAAAGCGCCAAGCTTCGCGGGGCGGAGGGGTGAAGCCCCCATGCCGGCGGCTACCGGCCCCCGCCCAGGGGAGGAGCTGCTGCCCCGCACCGCACCGCACCGCACCGCACCGGGACGTGCCCACCCAGCAGCAAAGCCCCAGCCGCTCCTCGGCCTGGGCCCACGTTCAGTCCTAACAAAGACTGTAGAGCTCTGCAAGCCTGAACTGTTCTTCCAGTACACAGGAAAATGAAAGCGGTGAGATCACACAGTTTCTGGTTACAAAAATCAGTTTGATTATGATTTACAGAGATCAGTGAAATCAAATAAACTACTGAGAGGGGGGATAAAAAGCTCCTTTGTAAGTTCCTACTAAATGTCACTTTATTTGAACAAGAAAGGGAGGAATGAATGTGAGGAAAGCAAACAGTGAGAATAAACTCAGCCCTCACTAATGATTAATAATCGCTACTTACCTGACATCAAAAGGCACCACGAGAGCCCTGGGGGAAGAGCCCTGGCAGGCACTTGGGCTGCTGTACAGATTTGAGAGGTTCATACTACACCCCAGTCAGGGGGTCATCAAGCTCCTGCACACGGTGTCTCTACAATCTCTCCTACATCCCTGTAATCCCCACAACACAGAGGTCTGGACACACAAAGTACAGGAGCCACTGCTCCGTGACGGGCGGCTGTGCAAGCGTGGCGGGCAGCTCAGGAGCTCAGGCCACCTCACAGAGACCCCTTGGACCGACATATCTTGCAATAACCTCCTCATGAGGACAAACCAAATCACTGCACATCATCTCCTCTCCTAATCCTGTCTCCTCTTTACAGACAGAGCTGGATGCTGTTTGTAAGCGCTTTGACACATCACAGGGCTAAGACAGCATGAGCAGCTTGTGTGCGACCACTGAGCCACGGGAACTGGCTGTGGGAGCTGCTGTACCAGCTGAAAATATGAGGCGAAGCACATCTGCCTAAGTCACGAACTCTGGCACATTGCATGACTCATTCTTGCACCTAGGAAAGGAATTCGTTTTGCTCATTCATAGAGATCAGGTGGCACTGGCAGCTGAATTTTACAACCTGCTTCCCAGATTTGTTTGCTTCTTCCTATACAAAAAGTGTGACCCTGCATTTTTCAGAGTATTCTTGGAGGTCTACTATTACTGTGTAGCTGCATAGTATTTAAGATGCACCCCAATTTAGCCTAACAATTTTTCAAACATAAATGGGCAAAACCAATTTTTTTCAAAAAATAATAAAAAGAAACTCCCCAAATAAATAAAGAAAAAGAGACTGACATTTAAGATCCCCATCTGAAGTTAAGATCCCTCCAGGGTCATTCCAGCACTAGGATAAGTGACCAAGACAGGGCTCTTCGGAGTAAAAGCATCTAAATTAGCCCACAGTATTATTTTCAGGAATTAGCCAACCAGAACAAATACAAATATATAATATATAATCTAAAAATACTGCACTGGTCACACATTTGGACTAGATGATCTTCAAGGTCCTTTCCAACCTAGTTGATTCTGTGAAACAGATCCTGGTCTAGAGAGTCCACAGGAAATCTGAAACCTAAATGCTTAAGAGCTTCAGCATCAGGGTGTCCACCACTGAATTTTTGAGCAATATGCTTTGATCAACTCTTCCTTTTCCTCCCTATTTCATAGGCCCAGCAGACAATTCAGGTTGGAAGGGACCACAGGAGTCTATCCTGTCCAGCCTCTGCTCAGGACGGGGTCAGCCATGAGACCAGATCAGGTGACTCAGGGCTTTGTCCAGTTCAGTCTTGAAAACCTCCAAGGATGGAAAGTGCAGAAGCTCCCTGGGCCCCTGCTGCCCTGCTCGACACCCTCATGGGGAAAGTCCCGCCTCATACCAGCCTGAGCCTCTCTTGTTCCAGCTTACCACTGCTGCCTCTCGCCCTCCCACCATGCACCAGCATGAAGGGCCTGGCTCCGTCTTCTCCTTAACCTCCTCACAGGCACTGGCATGTTGCTGGTAGGCGCTCTCAAAAGCTGTCTCCTGAGGCTGAGCAAGCCCCCTTCCCTCAGCCTCTCCTCACAGGGATCAAGCCTCAATCATCTTGGCGGCCCTTTGCTGAACTCACTCCACTTTAAGGATGTCTTTCCTGTATCAGAGGTTCAAACAGTGCAGTATCTAGATGTGGTCTACCAAGTCCTGAGAAGAGAATCACTTCCCTCAAGTTCCTGGTTTTGTTCCTGTTGACAAAGCCCAGGATGCTGTCAGCTTTCATTACTGCTGAGCTCTTCTCCAGACCCCAGGCGCTTTTCCTTAGATCTGGCCCCAGCCAGTCGATCCCAGGGGAACCCCAAGGGGTTCATCCTTCCCCAGGGCAAGACTTTGCAATTGTCCCTACTGAATTTCATGAGGTCCCTGGCAGCCCCCTCCTCCAGCCTGGCTAGGTCTCTGAAGAGCAGCCCAGCCTTCGAGTGTGTTGATTGGTGTCCCTCCCCCAGCTTGGTGACACCTGCAAACTTGATGAGAGTGCACCCCACCACCTCCCCAAGTCACTGACAGGGATGTCAAACAGGCCAGGTCCTGGGATGGACCCCCAGTACTTCGCATGCAGAGTGAGACCCATCACCCACAACCCTCTGAGACCCACCACACAACCAGGTTTGTATCCACCTAGTCATCCAACCATCCAGGCCTTAACATCCTAATTTGGACATCTGTTAGCTTCCTCCTTTTTAAAAGGTTTTTCTCTCATACTGATGTAACAAAGAAAGAAATCCCAGTGCACAAACCTGTTCAATAGGCAGAATAAGCAACCCAATCACTGGAAAAGACCATTAACCAGCAAAGAGTAGAGAAGTAAGAAAACCACAGGAATGTCCTCCATTTGACTTTAGAGACAAGCCTTTTCATTCAGTTTGCAACACTGCCTTCTACCATAAATATCTGAGCTATTTAAGGAGTTATTACATAGTGTAACAGATGTTTAAATACTTTCCAGATCTAACTAGCAAGTAAAAGCCACACCATGTTGCTGTCACCTGCTTCAGTGCAGACAGGGAAAGAGGTGACCCCCTCCCGTTTTTCTTTCACAGCATTAACTTTTTTCTTGATCAGTGCCTTTCCTCTGAGTCCCCAGTGCCTTTGCCTTTCTGTCTCCCTGTGTTAAGGCCCCATCTCCCCACTGTTCCTGGGACCCCTATTTCAGGTTCTCCTCTCCTTTTTCTTCCACTTCTGAAGGACACAAGCAGCCAAATAGGCCAAAACAGGCTTTTTCCATGGGCAGGTGAGCTCCTCCTGACTCTTGCCTGTCTCCTGCTGGGGCTCTGCTGCAGGTTGTCTCCAACACTTCATAAGGAACATTTTCCATTACATTTTTCATTTCCAACTCTCAACCTTTCTATCATATGATTTCAGGTTAAAACAGCAGGATTTTTGTACAGCTTATCTAGTTCAAGATGATCTTTCTGTCAGCTGCTGGAAAAAGATTAGTAGACATTAAAGCCAAAAGCCAAAATCCAGCTGTGATTCGTCTTCAACCTCACCCTAGAAACTTAACCTCATCCCAAACACTGGACTTTTTCCTAACTGAAACCAAGGGCTTGTACACATGAACCATCGTTTGTAACGTTAACACCACAACACACTTTTAAACGATCATAACCAGATTTTCCTCAGCTGTGCATGTATTTTAGTGATTAACATACTACAACAGCTAAAATAGAAAATACCATGTAGTTCCAGCTACTGAACCTGTATTTAACAGTTGCTCACTGCCCCACAGGACTGCCAACGCTGCTTTTGCTACAGGTAGGTAAAAGAAGAGTGCGAGAAGAGTTATGCTGGCTTAGACCACTGGTACACCCAGGCAAGGGCTCTAACCACAGCCAACAGGGAACAGGAGAACATACACACCTACAGGTATATTCCCCCTGACCATCTCTGGCCTCAAAGATAATGTCTTTGTATTTCATCAGAAAACATACAAAGAAGAAAAACACCTCACTGGTGTTTCCTATTGCATTCCTAAAAAGAGGGAGAATGCTTCTGACAGAAGGAGTCCTTCCCCTAACTGAGGGTTTTCTGTGCTCCTGCCAGCACAGCTCTTCCAGGAGATCCAGAGCAAGCTTTTGCCCTAAACCTAATGCATAACAGTTCTACAATGACCCATGATTTGCATGTATTACACTGGATTAGCAAAGAGATAAATGTTATTTCTGCCATTTTAAAGCTATTCCCACGTTCAGACTTTATATATCATTTCACAGAAGGATATGTACGCTTCTGTTACCTATAATATCTATACCCTGTACTAGTTTCTTTCATATTTTCCATCTATGTTGTGTCAGAGCAGTGGTTCCTGGCCTGTAGCCCACTAAGTCACAGCAACTGATCCACAGAAAAAGTTCTGCATTGCCTTTGCAATGTTCAGTGAAGTTTAGTGGGGAGGACTCTTTATTCCTCCCATCAGCCCACTCCTTGCAACTTCATAGATGCCTGTGGAAAGGCAAAAAAGCTTGGGAATCACTGTCTGCTTTCTGCTCTAAAGAATAATGGCTTTATAATGGAATTTTCCAATGAGAAAATTAATCTGGCCTTATAACCAATTAGGATAACTAAGAAATTCACAAAAGTATGTCTCTGCAGTGAAGTACCCAGATTCCAGAATTCTGCAAATCCCAGACACTAACTGGCTTGATCTTCTAATTTACACTGACACCACATTACAATGACCTGCCTACATCTGACATTAAGCATAATTTAATGCTTGTTAATCAACAGTGAGGGCAAGTGTAAGCCCTGTGTTCCTTATCTAATGCTTTCCTCTCCTCTGCTGAGAGTTAGAGGATTTGCCTTGTTCTGTCTATCATCTTCTTTGGTAAACACCAATCACTGGAGTAAATCTGATAAGTAGGCTGACTTCTGACCTCTTTGTTCATATGTGTGTCATGCATAAATATGTTGCTGGCAATAGTTTCTAGTGGTAAACTTCCTGGGGTTTTTTAACCCATTAAATGGAAATGCATTATAGAATAGAACATAAGGGAATTTCAAAGTATTATAAATATAGGATTAGGAAACTTGCCAGCAATATCTATTGCTGACAGCTGACTTTATTAAAGTTCATCAGCATTAATTGCCTCATTGTTGAATGACTTTTGCATGTAATTATCACCAGTCTAAACACAGATTGCCTCAGGTACAGAATCTAATGTGATCATGTGTTCTGAATCCTATTAAAATAGCCAAGATGTAGCAGAAATTATTCTCTAGCTAACAGTAAGGAAGTGCAAGAAGGAACAGAAATAGGGGGAAATTATTTTGCTAAGCCTAAACAGTGTTACTTTCTCTGTCTCATTCCAACATTTCCAGTAATGCTTTGGTGCCATAGACGCTGAAGTAAGACTTAGAGATGCCAATTCTACACCAGTGTCATTTATCTCAAGGACAAGTGAAAATTCCTGTGCCCTACTAGAAAGAAAATGCCTTAGGCACGATTGCTAAAATGGGCTTTAAACGTCATGCTATATTTTAATAGACAGAAAGATGGATACATCAATGTCTAAAATAATAATTCTTAGATTATATTTATCAGAACAAGGCAAGGCTAGAATTGTAATTTAAAGAAGTCTGAGCTCCAGTATTGTGAGCTAATACCCAAGGAGAGAGGACACACAGCCCCTTCTTTGAACTTCTATGCTGTTTTAAGATGTTTTCAAGATCTAAAGGCTCAGCATCAAAGACAAAATTTCATACTTTTTTTACACCAACCTGAAATCTTCAAACCATATTACTATCCCATCCCAAACCCTACTTTCTCAATAAAAAATAAATAAATAAATTACTATTCCCTTTCCTCAATGTACCAGCTCTTTTGAGACTTAACAGAATATACTCTATTCTTCTGAATCATTACATGCAATAGACACATGAAGTGTTTTAAAAAAAAAAATTAAATAAGCTTTTGCAATTTTGCTTGTAGATTTATTTAAAGCCTTCAAAAGGATCATCTTAAAAGCCTCAATATCATCTTAGGAATTAGTTGCTTGTCATAGCAAATTTTGGCAATGTTAAATACCCACCATTCTCATGTATATGCCTCCTTATATGCATACCTACCTATCACCTGTCAGGGCTCTGGAGTGACTTTTCGGAGAAATTCATATTCAGGATTGTGTTCCAGTCACAGGTTTAACAGCAAAGGACTTCAAAACTGTGTTATGCAGTATTTAAAAATGCAGCGTAAAAAGCTACATTGAATAGGGACTTTCAGTAGTGAAAAAGGATTTGACTATGGAACACAGACAGACAGCCTCAGAAATTTTACAATATTTTTAAACACTACTAAGCTGTTCTTGATGTTGTGTGTTGTCAAGTAGCTACAGTCATAAATGCTTGAATAAAGACAAGACTTGTCACATATTACCTTCCCTTACCCCTCCTCACGTTGCTTTTTCTCTCGAGTTTATTAGCATTAATAACTGGAAGCACTGATGTAGCCTTTTAGGGTATTAGACCAAACCTGTAAATTAATGCATTGGTTCATCACAATTCATTAATCAAGCCTGTGCTGGATTTAACAGACAGCAGATTATTAAAGACACCAAATTACACACACGAAAAAACCCAGCTCCCAGAGGGTCAGATGTAATGTGAATGGTTTTGCATAAAACCATAAACCTGCTATTAAATTAAAAACAGGCAAAAATTATGTCCCCTGCTTATCTAAAGTAATGTTTTTTAGAAGGGATGTTACGCTAATTTACTTCTTAACTGGTCCTGGTTACACAGCAAAGGACTAAAGGTTAACTGCAATGGCTCCTCTGATGCTTGGTTAAGCAACTTACACTAACATATCCTGACTGAGGTGAAGAAATTAATGAAATTACTACTGTAATTCATTACTAATGGAAAATTGTCAATGCTTTCAGCCAGTAGTTCACACAAATTTTCTGCAGACGTGAAGACCTAGTACAGTGACTCATGCTCTTAGACTTGCTACTCTTATTTCAAGTCTTAGCACCATTCATCACAGCCGAACTTTATGCCATGCCATCCAGCAAAGTTTAGCAACCTTTGATCTCAATAGCTGAGGTCTTTCTACTTCCGTGACACGGGTTTATGAAGGAAGAAAAAATAACATGTAATTTCCAGCATCAATCTAAGGAATGCTAAAACAAAGAGAGGAGAGAGACAGAATCACTGCAACCAGCATCCAAAGTATAACAAACATAGGAAAGATTGCAATTTGCCAACTAATGATGCCAAAAGCAGACTCTGTAAATTAGTCTAATATTTATATATATTACCAATTTAAAGGACAACTTTTATAACAATTAGTAAACATTAACATTTAGTGAAGAGTCTGAACAAAACTGGTCTGTTATACTGTGTAGTCCTGGTTTCCCTTTATATTCCTCACTAAATCACAAAACAAAATATCACACTAAGATAGGATAGCGAAACTGTCCATCCCCAAAGACAGATTAATCTGTGACTACTTTAATAGTTGGTATATACAGGTAGCAGGAATATGTTATATTCAGTGACTTGGACATAAATAAAGTATTTAATATTACCTGACTGCATATAACATGAAACTCCTAATAGGAGCATTCTTTTATGTTAATTTATAGGACAACATTGCTTCATGGTTGTGGGGTTATACTGGGAAGAAGCTAATAAAGATAATGTTTGTGATCTTCCCATTGATTTGGTTTTTGTTTGTGAGCAAGAAAGATACTGTTTCTGATGGTCATAAACACCCAAGGGATAAGAACTGTGCAGCATGGTTCAGGGTTAAATTATGCAAACAAAAGTTAAAGTTTGAATATCAGTACAGCTTCCCCCCTTGGGGAAGAGCAGAATTAAAAGAGGCAGAGAAATCCCTACCCATACAGGAACCCAACAAAGCACACTCAAAGCTCCTTTGACTCTACTGTGCATTCTACCATGTGAAATGGAAAGATCTGACACAATGAGAGTAACACCAGCATAGAGAGAGCTTTTAACAGAAGACGACAGCAGATTTGCTACTGTGTTCCCTACCTGTTGGAGTGGGCCTCTGTGCATGACATTCAGCAAGCATGGCCAGAAAGTCCCTGTATATCACCTGTTTTAAGTGATACCTGGTGTCCTCAGAAGCCAGTGCAAATAAAAGCCAAAAAGATGTTGACCAGGGAAGAGCCTCTCTGCAGATGTTGCCCATTCCTTATACTCGGCCCACAAGCCTCCCATCGGCTGCTTTCAGGGAACAAGTGCTGAGGCAGACAGGATCCCTGTGCACCCTGGATGGTATTTCCCAGGCTAAGCTTTTGCCGAGTTCAAAAATTAGCATTTCTCATAACTCAGTGAAGGGTATTACAAGAGCTTTCACTCAAACTCCAGCTAGACCTGGCATCACAGCACACACTGCAAGAAAAGCGGTGTGCAAGAAGGTGTCTGCTTCACTTTGCAGTTGTTACTCCCACAGATTAGTACAGTGTCAGAGCTCGAAAATTAGGTAATGCAACCTAGAAGTCAAAGGAATGATAAGGTCTTCATGGACAAAAGATGCTCAGAATATATTCAGTGTAAAAGCCTCCAGTTATGTTACTTAATACATAAAAATGACTTCCATTTCTAAGCTAATTCTCATTGAAAACAGATGAATACTGCCTTTGCATACACATTATACTGACTGACTCTAAAGTACTGTATTGTCCAGTCCTTTTGCCTGTATCCAAGGCCAAATCTCTACTTTTGCCTGTATCCAAGGCCAAATCTCTACTTCAGACATTGAACTCCTAACATCTTACAATGCAAATTAGTAACTCTTCTATCAAGCTTTTAAAGCATTCTTTGTAAACCCCACTTTAGTGTTCAGTGGGATGGTATACACAGTCCCATTCTTTATGCCAAGTGTCTCCAAATCCTTGGGGAGTTAGGGGAAAAACTTAGCACACATATGTAATGCTGCTGCAATAGTTGTACTTCTTTATACTACAAGCAGGTGAGAACAAGGACTAGTTTAATAGCATCAACAAAGTACACCTTCCTAGCAGTATGAAAATTTTAAAAAATTAATGTTGGATGTATTCCTTAATTATATAAAACTCTGCAAAGAATAACATGGTTTAAATTTATTATGCAAATGCTCTTAATTTATGACAGATTGCTACTTCAAATACAAGTATTAAATCTCTATTAGACTCGTTGAGGTAATGCACTAATATGCATCACTGAGGTCTTAAATTTCTAAGCAGCAATAGTGTTTGTTAGATGCAATAAGGATTACCGTAATTAAAACACTATCCTCAGCATCTCAAAAGATTTAATCCAAATCTTTATATAGGGCATATTCATTATCTATCTCCAGTTAATAAAAATATGACCTACTTTGGTTACATTTCAGAATTTAACGTTGATTACCATTTTGTTAATAGAAATAAGATACTAAAGACTTTAAAGACAAGCCAAAAGCAATTTTGCCAGCCTAATTAAAATACTATTTAATGGCCTCAGAAGGAGCTTTATATTTATTCATAACTGTAGAGGTAGACTTTTTAGAAATGTTTTTAAAATAACAAATTAAACAACAGACTCCTAAAAATATACCTAAGGATAACAAGTGAGATTTATAACCAACGAGCTTAACACAGAGCCTGAAGAGATTCAGAGAAGAATTCCTAAACCCCACAGGGACACTTTTGAACACGCGAGCTGTTCTGATAAGCTCAACAAGACTCCTCACTTCTGTAGGAGGAGGCCCATACCATGTGTCTTTGCAGAAGCAAGGCTTAAATTAATCATAACACTCCAAATGTAGCGTCAAGTTACTGCTAAGTAGTAGTTTCCAAGGAGACATGATGCTTATCAAAACACTCTGATGCGCTGCAGCCTGCCAGATCCAAGACAGTATCTGAACGGGTTAGTGCACTTCTTAGCAAAATGCAGTTTATTCTGGATTAAATCAGGAACACAGCAGGCTTGTCGAGAAGGCAAAGTTTTGGGAGAGCAGAGAGAGATAAGTCCTCACCATAAAGCTGCTCTTGTACCTACCACTGCCATATTAAACAGGATAGAGAGATTCCAGAGGGAACACAGCCAGCCAAAGCATGTGGTCAGAGAGCCCATGGGGCCACCACTTCCCCAGAGCTATCCACTCACCACCGTGGGTTTCTCAAACCCAAGCACAAAGTTGTCTTTTCACAGCATTGCTCAGCAAAACATAGCCTCCTTGTATATATCCTCTTCTCCATACAGAAAGGTTGGACAAGAACATGCATGTTATAGAGACAAGGTGTCAGGATCTGTCCTTCGATCCCCAACACAGGTGTCACTTACAATATCCTAAAACTAAGTATTTCTGAAGGTAAGAATGTCAGGCGATGGTTGAATCCAAAGCCTTGTCCATTTATCACCAACAAAAACTCTAGCATAGCACATATTGTTTCTCTTACTAAAATTAATACATATTGGACACCTCTAGTTATTGCTGGGTTTAGTTTGTTGAAAAGTTTTGAGGTACTAAAGAATCTTACCAGTTTTAAGAGACACAATGTTTACGGCTTTCTACTTAAAGGGATTATCAATTCCTACATTGTAAATATGAAAGTATTGTGGGTGAACAATGCCACAAAATCTCTCACCAGAGTTCTCACTGCAAGTGGGAATTCCCAGTTTAATTAAAGTCAGTACATAGTGTTTTCTCTTGATCTCCATCAGGTAGAAGTCACCTGCTCCCACAAGACACCCAAGCAGCCAGTGGCTACACACAAGGATTACGAAGGTTGGGAGACCAAAGCGACATTGTTCAGAGAGGAGGCCACGGGAAGACGGGTGCAGAGCTGGGCAGCACTGGGGGAAGCTTCCCTGTGCAGGAGCTGTCTCTGGTTGTCAACACAAGCAGCAGGGCCTGTGAAGAGCAGTGACCCTCATCCCCTGCTTGTCTCCCCAGGGCGGGGTGGGGAGCCGGAGGCCAGCCCGCCACCGTGTCCCAGGGCACTCTGCAGCCACAGGTCCGGCTGCCTCACCAGCAGCTGGTCAGCAAGCGGGGCTGCTGCCTGCAGGCGGGTGGGAGGCAAGTGTGACCCCCGCAGCCCCTAGGCTCAGGGGTGCCAGGGTCCCCAGCACCCACACAAGGCCTTGCTGCAGCCGGCTCCATCCACACATTCTGCTTTCACACGTCTGGCGCACTCTGCTCTGTTCCCTCATAGTGGTTTTAGCACCAGTTTCTCATCCAATGTCTTTTTCTTTCTCCCTCATTCAGTATCTTCTCTTTATTTCTTCTCTACTTTGCTGGCCCTGTATCACTAAAAAGTGATAGAAAAGCTCCTTCCCAACTCCTAAATACACTTTCAGAAAAAAACAAGGGTAACGACGCATTTTCTCCTCTTCTTTGCCAGGCTCAGTCCAACAGCAGCAGCTGTTGCAGAGAGCCCTTTCAGCTGTGGTGTGCCCACAGGCAGGAGCATCCTGCTCCATCCCGTCCCCCCTCAGTCCCAGCCCCACAGCCTCCCTGTGCATCCACTGCCACGCGCACCCACGGGGTTGTCTTCCACAACCCCCAACAGCTGATCACCAAACATGAGGAGTTAATTTTATGAGAGAAGGATTTTTTTAAGCCTAAAAAAACTGATGACATTAGAAAGCTCATTGTAAATTTTACATAAAGAGGTCTTGTCTCTTTATCATGAACATAAATGTCAGCCACTGAAAGACTGTTGTCACAAATGCCTCCCATGAGTGCCAGATCTGTCTGTAACATGGCATATAAGATGCTTGTTCTTCTAGTAATCTGCACTTTTCAGCAGTTATTAATTCCTTAAACATTTAAAATAGACCTTTTCATTTGTGCTTTCACCTCTTGAGGTCACTGCAGCAATCTCAGCCCATGTGGCTCACAGCTCCCCTTTTAGCATTCATTTTCAAAGACATATAAAACACCCAGACAAACCAAGAGTCAAAAGCAGGCTCCTGAGGCTAAGATATGTTTTTCCCCCAAACTCTTCCATATGTTAATATAACTCCCTTTTACCAGGTTTCATGCATGAGACAAGGGACTCTAAAATATTCCTTATCTCCGGCAAAGCACAATAGTCAGGATTTTTCCCCTTTCAACTCTCAGCTACTCCTCTCCATGAGAGCATAGGCTGGAAAGACGATAAAGAAAGTATTCTAGCAGATCTATGCCTCTCTCTTCCTCTATTATTAAGAAAGCAAAAAAAATAAAAAACCCATTACCTCCAAAATGGAGGCAGGCTTTTTGTGAGATAAGCCACTCCTCCACATCATGTATTCCACTGAAGGGATTCATATTGGGCTCAGTATCTTCTAATGGTTTCATCAGTTAATATTAAATTGGCTTCAGATAGGAAAAAAAGAATTTTCCTTGCACTGCACTAAATAATTTGCCTTTATATAGACTGCATAAACTACATTTCTGAAGAGGAGCAAACAATTATTGTACCATTTATATGTGACAGTGGATGGATTTTCATAGACGGACAGTTTGCATCCCACACTGTTGGTATTTTACTGTGTAGTTGACTTTCACTATTTGGTCATTTTCTCACACTTTACAAATGGAAAGACATTTCACAGTAAAAACACGAAAGGTTGGTATTTTATAGCACAGAGCTCTGGAACTAAGGTCGTCCCATCCTCACAACAGCAAGATGGTCCTTAGTGTCATGGGTATAAGCAACCTGTGTAACAACCTGGACAGTTAATGGGATAATGTGGCATATAATGTATGTGGGGTGACAGTCAGGTGTCCCCAGTGGCACTGTCAGTATCAGTCCTCATGCAGCCTAGAACCAGCTCTGATGCCCACGTAACCCCTTGTACCTGCCATGAAGTTGGGCAGGGACAGCTGCTGCAGGGAGCAGCCTCTGCCCCTTTGCCTGGACAGAAGCACATCGCTTTTCCACCTCTTCCAGCCCCAGCTGCCAGGACTGCTTTCTGTGTTCTGGGGCCAGCCAGACTGAAATCATGCCTATCTGGTGCTCCTTCAGACAGCGGCTACGTGTACACAAACCGTAAGAGAAAGCAAGGAAGACCACTGCTTTCAGCACAAATGAATTCCCTGAGCAAGCAAACCTTTGCTCTCCTCTTCCGGTCAGTCTTGGCAAATGGAGCAACTGAAACAACACCTGGTCCAGCCTGAGCATGAGCATTCTCCATGGGAAACCATGGCTTTACCACTGGCAGCTACTGTTTTTCAAGCAAATGACACTTCATCAGTGAAAACTTTAGGATGCTGCCATTATAAACCAATCACTGCATAGGCCCTTTTAATTGCTCTCCTGTCTACATCCAGTAAAAAAATGGGTTGTGAAACAAAACCAAATGGACCAAATGAAGAACAGCCTGCTAACCACCATACATTTCTAATTTTTACCACACTGTGCAGTAATTCTCCATAACTGCCAAAGCTTCCTATTTCTGCAGAGCCTCAGTTTTGTTAGTCAGTAGAAAGTCCACCCTTTTTACTTTGTATCTAAAGAGAAAATACTACCTTTTTGAACAACTCACATCATGCTTGACCTTGAGTGACAACCTGAAGTTTACTGCAGGTTATTTGTTCACTTATTAGTTCTTGCTCAAAGGTTTTGACATGTTCCAGCATTTCCTCTGGCTTTAATGGGAAAAAAACCCCAAACCAAAACCAAACCTACCCCTTACCTGCACAAACAGTAGTCTCTCAAATATGTCCATTCACAGCCTAAAAGCTGTCATTTCAGATTGCCACAAACTATGTTTTGCCACAAAAGTAATCTTTTCCCAGGCCTCTGTGTCCTCTCCTGCTTGCTACTGGCCACTACAAAAATTAGTCAATTATAACAAAAAAAAAAAAAAAAAAAAAAAGTTGTCCCAGCTACAGTGCAAC